>NC_088797.1:109246822-109454322 GCF_011386835.1 Chrysemys picta bellii
CTGGACTTGTCCTTGTTGAACCTCATCAGATTTCTTTTGGCCCAATCCTCCAATTTTTCTAGGTCACTCTGGACCCTATCCCTACCCTCCAGCGTATCTACCTCTCCCCGCAGCTTACTGTCATCTGTGAACTTGCTGAGGGTGCAATCCATCCCATCATCCAGATCATTAAAATGAAGATGTTGAACAAAACCGGCCCCAGGGACTGACCCCGAGGCACTCCACTTGATACTGGCTGCCAACTAAACATTGAGCCGTTGATCACTACCCATTGAGCTCAATGATCTAGCCAGCTTTCTATCCACCTTATAGTCCAGTCATCCAATCCATACTTTTTTAACTTGCTGGCAAGAACACTGTGGGAGACCATATCAATAGCTTTGCTAAAGTCAAGATATATCATGTCCACTGCTTTTCCCCATATCCACAGAACCAGTTATATCATCATTGAAGGCAATCAGGTCAGGCATGACTTGCCCTTGGTGAATCCATGTTGACTGTTCCTGATCACCTTCCTCTTCTCCAAGTGCTTCAAAATGGATTCCTTGAGGACCTGCTTCATGATTTTTCCAGGAACTGAGGTGAGGCTTATTGGTCTGTAGTTCCCCAGATTCTCCTTCTTCCCCTTTTTAAAGATGGGCACTATATTTGCTTTTTTCCAATAATCTGGGACCACCCCAATCGCCACGAGTTTTCAAAGATAATGGCCAGTAGCTCTGTAATCACATCAGCCAACTCCCTCAGCACCCTCGGATGCATTAGATCCAGACCCATGGACTTGTGCATGTCCAGCTTTTCTAAATCCTTAATGAAGAAAGCTCCATTTTACTGGTATCCTCTTTGCACAGAACTCAAGGATTAAATGGGCATGCAGAATGTCTGAATTATACTCTCAACAATAGAGGTGGTCCCTTCAGGTTAGGGTTCATTATCAGAGTAGAATAGGGAAGGTCATATTGTGTCTATCAGTGTTGTACTGGTTATGTGGATGAAGAAAGTGTCAGACTCCATTGCTGTAAAGTCAGAATTTTTCATGAGTATTACATTTAATTTTTAAGTTAGTTTTTATGCTATTAGTTAGAAAATAGTCCTGTATTCAAATGAATGAATATCTTTAATGTTTTCCTTTTTAATGAAATACTAAAATATTTACACCTTTTTTCTTCTCTGTTGGAAGAAAATAGCTAAGCTTCATTTGGGATGGGGGTGGGGGATTATGCAAAGCTTTCAAAATCTCACCGAATCTATAACATGTAAAAAATAGGAATGCTACCACAAGCTATAAATATAATTTGTCAGGGAATCAGCTGAGTATTTGGATGAAGTCCCTTAAGTGGAAGTGCTTTGTCATTATTCAACAATAATTAATGCAATATTAAAGAATTCCAAGATAACTTGGAAGCATAAAGGGAATGGCGACTAATATATTTTTATACTTTCCTCTCCATTGTTTGCAATATCTTCTTATAAGCACGAAAATAACATTTATTGCCCAACTAATATTGACTTTTTCCATTTGGCAATCTGGTTTGCCCCCCTAGGCCCCTCATGTTTCCCATGGAAGACAGACAAACATTGGAGTGGATTATATAGTTCCTTATGTGTCACTAACATATTTGATAATGTCATCAAGTTTCGGGAGCAGGCTATGTTAGTTAACTTGTGCTCCCTCTGGTGACTGGATGTACATCCAGGAAACCATGACTTTGGTTCAGCCCACCTGTGAATTTCAGATGTGGATCCAAATTTGGATTCCAAATTCCCCAAAAGTATGGAACTCCTCAAATTGAGGATTTTGTCTTTGGCCTATTTATCAGTTTGTTGTTGTTTGTAATTTCTAACAATATGGTGATTAGGTTGTTCCCCTCACTTGAGGGGCTCTACACTACTTGATCGTTCCCTTTAATAAGAAGAAAAGATATGACCATCAATGTAAACTGGAGTGTTTGTAGTGATTTTATGTTGAGATGTGTTTTCTGTTTATGGAAGGTTTTGCAAAGTTTGGTTCATAAATGGTTAGTAATGAACCGACCCTTGCAGGTTCACTTGGAGTTTGAGGTTAACACAAATCTTCAAGCTCCCACAAAGCCTAATCCTACTTCACCACTGTAAGATTTGGAAAACAGATTGGGAAAGGGAGGTGTGCTAACTTCAAAACTGTGAAAACAACCTAAACCCATGGATTCTGAGCTTTTGCAGCATGGATTAAGTTTGAAAAATCCATATCAAAGTCAAACCAGGGCTGATGCTGAGTACTTCTGTGAGTTTAGCCCAATTTTTCCTATGGCTCTGGTTTTATGAGGGTTACAAGGTGCATTTCCAAGGCAGTCAGTTGAGTGACTGTTATGTTTTCTGAGAGGATTTTTTTCGAAACTTTAGCTCTGTAATGTCTTTAAAAAATTAGGCAGGACTGAGACTAGAGCAGAGAGTCTCTACTCATAAATATGAAACTGGATTTGGAACCAAAAAAATAATGCAAAATGGAAAAAAATAATTGGTCATACTTGGTGATAACCCTTGAGTTATCTTGCTGGGTCAGTAAGCCATGATTCCTAAGACCTTCTTTTGTAACTAAAAGAATCATTCTAATATGCTTGAGGACAGCGGAAATGGTCTCTCTGATATAAAGCACTGGAACAGAGTTTATTGAAAATAACTAAATATGAAAAAAAATGTATAAGACTAATCAAGCTCTAATTTTAGGAAGATACTGCTTCATTTTGAGGAACTAGTTGCCATCTAGTGAATCCTCACTCCACTAGCTGTCGGCAGTGCAGTCTAGTAGTTAGGCTGCTGGGCTAAAATTCAGGAGACCTGAGTTCTGTCCCTAGCTCTACCTGTGATTTTGGACAAGTTAGTTCTCTCTTTGCTTGCCTTGTCTATTTTGACTAAGCTATTCAGGGCAGGGACTGCCTCTCACTAGCTCTATCTTCACTTAGAGCTGGGGAAGTAATTCTGAGCTCGAGGAGCTGTACCCATGCTAGGTCTGATTGAGCTAAAGCACTAAAAATGGAGTATAGCCATGCCTGTGTGACTAGCATCTTGGACAGGTGTATACGTGGGGCAGATAGCCACTTGCACTGCTGCGGCTGCATTCTATTTTTAGCATGCTAGTTCAATCAGAACTAGCGTGGGTATGTCTCCAAGAGCTGATAATCACACCCCCAGCTCCAAGTGTAGATTTACCCACTGTGTGTGTATAGAGTGCCTCTGACAATGGGACCCCAATCTGAGTTGAGGCCTCTAGTCATTAGGTAAAAATAATACATTGATTTGGGATCACTGCTGCTACTTGCAGTTTTATTTGGATTTTCCTTTAATTACTATTAACTAAGGTTTATTTGTATGATAACTATTTATGGTTAAGGAATATCTTAGTCCTTTACTGACATGATTTACCACTGCATATCCCAGTGACAATAGTGAGGCTTCTCCTGTCTCGTCCCCATTCTGTGTCTCTTGGGAGTTTTCTTTGATTGGGGTGGTGTTGTTCTGGAATTAGATAGAATTGTAGATTTCTCACACCAGTTGTGATGTTTGCTGTAATAATACCTTTTTGTAAGTAAAATTGAGAGGATGAGAGTAAAATACTAAAAGCTACATTACAACTGAGAGGGCAACATGCTACCCTCTGCTCCACCCTATGAAGGGGATAAAAAAGAGCCAACAATGAGTTAGGAAGGCTCTAAACTCTCAAGCCTTCTCCCTAACCTCTTCCCTGTGCCCCCTGAAGTTCCTCCATACTCATTCTGCATAGTCAAATCTTTGTGAGTCTGGGATGATCAAGAAGCACTTTAGCATATATCTGTTTAAAATTTTGACTCATTTGGGCCAGATGTGACTCAATATATGTCCAATGGCTTCAGACAATACACAGAAGGCAGACAAAGACAAAATGTAATATCCAAAGGAAAATAAAACCCATCCTAAAATATAAAGCAAGTTGCTTTCTGAAATCAATCTGAAATCAATTATGTGAATTTTTTAAGGTGCCCCTAATCCTAATACATAAAAGCCATGCACATAATTCAAGATAAATTCTAATTCTGTGCATAAAATGACTTAAACTCTCTGGTCCTCCCTTGCAAGAGTTGCTGTAGTTTTGGGGATCACTTAGGTGGTCGTTTTGTAGAAGGAAGTTACTGGATCATGTTGTTGTTCCATGATTAGCCTGCACAAATAGATGCAATGTGACCCTGAGAGCTGTAAGATTTAGGCTTGTCCTGATTTCCAGTGGTCACATCACATAACATAACCAGTGTAGTTATCCTGCAGCCAGTTACATTACAATTATGCTGAGTTTATAGACAAGGATGATAGAGTGAGAACACCAAAATATTTCAGACTTTGCTTTATAATTCACCCTAACATCAGTACCTGCACAACTGTAATTGGAGTCACAGTATGAATAAAATCATAGAACCATAAGGTTAGAAGGGACTGCAAGAGTCATCTAGTCTAACCCTCTGCCAAGATGCAGGATTTGTGCATCTAAACCATCCAAGAGAGATGGCTATCCAGTCTGTTTTTGAAAACCTCCAATGAAGGAGATTCCATGACCTCCCTATGCAGTCTGTTCCATTGTCCTTCTGTTCTTACAATTAGGAAGTTTTTCCTGAGATTTAATCTAAAATCTGCTGAACCCATCGCCTTTGGTCCTGTCCTCTGTGGCAATACAATACCTCAAAGTCCTGAAGAAGAAGGGAAAAAAGTAGGCAAATGCAAAAATACCTTTGATTAAATTATACTTTCCACACAAACCAATATTTCTGATCACCAATGAGGGAGAATTTTGGAAAGGGGTCATCTGTCATTGCTTCTTTTCAGCAGAAGTAGCAGCAAAAGGTATTGCTGTCAGATAACTTTTCTCCAAAGATTAATTGCCCTTACTGACAACCAAAAACATTTTCATTTTTCCCTTACTATAATGTGTTGACTGCAGTGAGTCTTGCCATATCTGGCGGCTACAACACTTAAAATGCCTTAGGGTGCATTTTGTTTCCAATAAAAGCACATTAGGTCTACTTTTATAAGAAATGGAGCTGCTAATCTCGGCAATGCTGTTGATTGCGCATGGCATACAGCACACGCTGTACATGGACAATTAAATTTACAAACCATTTCAAAATTACATACAGCAAGCAACAAAAACGAGGCTCGTGGTGTTTGGATGGATGAACTTGACGCCTGATAAATCGTTCCCTTCTGCGTCTTTCCAGCTCATTCGGAGGGTGCAGCCCATATGTCAGAAGAAAGGAAGTTCACTAATAATGTTTTATGTGCTTTAAAATGAAAAGGCCCTTGCAGTGGTAATGAGGCTGGTTTTTAATGATATGATAGACAGTGGCTTAAAACAAGCAGAGGTTCTGCACTTTTTTCGACTACAGGAACTGAGTGGCAGCATGTCTCAGGAAGTAAAACAAACAGTGAAATAAATATCAGACAGTTGCAAATAAACAAGAAAATGATACAAAGATCTACAAGTAACATAGGAGTGAGGTTGCTAAAGGGTCCTCTCAGAGAGTTAGACACTGTAGCCCATAGGACAAGTTTGTCCCATTATATTCACCCCATTATATTCATGGCTTGCCTTTTATTATATTCGGCTGTAATGCAAGAAAGCTACAGGCCTGTATCTTGTAAGATATTAGCTGGAGCATAAATTAGTGTGATTAAGTAGGCCATGACCCTTGGCACGAATCAATGGTCACCTTTACATTTTGGGAACTAAGAGCTTGCTCAATGGTAGGAGATAGAATGTTCCAATCAGTGCCACTGCAAGGAGTATGGAAGTAATAACCGCAAATCCGCTTAAGCAAGGGGTGATGGCATGATCTTGCGCTGAAATGGTAGTTACACATATCGATATGTTAACCTATAGAATAAGTACACCTCCGTATTATATTGGTGAAAAGGCTACATATAGGCATAATAATGGGCATGGAGGACAGAGCATGAGCAGATGATGCTCAGGCCCTATAACAGGCCAGTCACCATGTGGTCCGGGGCTGTTCTTTCCTGGGTCTCATCCATTGCCATCTGCTTCTTTTCTACTTGACCCTCCAACTCACTGGGGGACTTGGACCATCAGACACTGCATGCCAGAGACAGGGCTGGTCCTCTCTTACCATCAGATCCTCAATGAAGGGTGTGAGTATGCATTTCTAAAAGCTTAAGCATAGAATGATACAATAGATTACCTTGGTCCTGTATCATCTTTATCTTGTCATATGGCTTGGATCTTTTCTATTTTTTTCCATTATTTTAATATAGGTATCTAAGGTTTTACTTTTCCCTCACTGTGAGTGTCCTTGTTATCCACCCTGAGATTCCCCACAAGATATGAAACTCCATAGTGTGAATTCTGTGTAGCCTGATTCTGGGGGAAGAATCTTATTGCAGTCAGATCAATTGGTCATTAATCTAAACATTATCAACCTTATAAAGGGTCATGCAACAACACCTAACTTCCACTGACTTTTACCCTTAGGTCCCTTTGAAATTCCTAGCCTAGAACTTTAAAGGAATAAGAAAGAGATGAAGACAGAATAGTTAACCTGGGGTCTGCTCAGCACTGATCCCTATTTCTGATATCTTTAAATCTGACCTGAATCATCAACCAAAATTTTATTTGAATCTTTGTGGCGGATTTTAATGTTGGCTGGGTAATTGGGGTGTTTTCTGTATGATCATATTAATTTAACTATACAGAAGTCTCTCTGGGAAGGAAGGAAAATAATGTCTCAAGATAAGCCACCTCTCAGCAAACATTTAAGAGTTGTTAAGGGACTATTAGCTTTGATGAATTTGCCTCCTCTCCAGCAACCTACAAAACTGGTTTAGACCACAAGAGGAAAAGGCTGATGAACAGAGAAGGACAAAAAAATGCTGGCGGGAATAAAAGGGACCTGCTGTCAAGAGAGAGTTGGTAGTTGTTTGGGGGAACCAGACTGAGAAACATGACACACACCACTGGGGTTATCTGAAGAAGTTAGGTTACCATCAGGGGATAGTAAACTTTATGTAAGAGAGACATGCGTAGACTGTTGTTTTAAAATTATTCTCTCTAAAAGCTTAGGTCAAAATAAACAATACTTTGTTCTAAGTAGGCTGTCTGCTCACTGTACAACACTGGTCACATAGTCCCAAATGGAAGAACTATAAGTGTGTGAACTCAGTCAGCCCTAGTTTGCAATGGTTGGTATACAGAGTACTCCAGCCCAGGGCCTGGTCTGAGAGTGGGAGAATTGCAGAATTCCACCCCAGGATAGGAAAAGGCACAAGGCCAGTCCGTGACGGGGTGAACTCACAGAGACCGGGAAGGGGACAGAAGTGTAGCTAGCCCTGTAAATCTGACAACCCCAAAGATTTTTTTTTTTAGTTTGAAAACATCCGATACCGTTTTTCCCCATTCTACTTCCCTCTCCAAAAATGAAAATATCAGAATATAAATTCTTACTGTGACTGATCCTACCATTGTAATCAAAGGGAGTCATATCATTGATATCAATGAGCACAGCATCAAGCCTACTGTGAGTTAAAGTCATCATTGGTGTGTCTCTACTAGGGACAATGGAGGTATGCCAGAGAGGGCTCTGGCTATGTATTTCAAGCCTGACTGGATGAAGGAGACACTAAAAAGTCTTGCAAAGAAATCCTTGTTTCACCAGCCCAATTCCCAGACCAAACAGATTCAGATTAGCACTATACAAATATTTCTTTTTGTGGGAGTTTTTTCTTTGGACACACAGATTAGCTCCCCTTGAGTTTTGCTCTCAGTTTCAGATTTGAATAGACCTAAAAATTGCAAATAGAACTATAGAATGTAACTTCACTTCATAAATTGTATATGATTTCAACAGGATACCGAAAATCAGCCCTGGTTCGCACAGAAGTTTGGCAAATTTTTAATTTTGTAATGATACCATGTAAGCAGAGCTGGTTGACTGGAAAACTCGTTCATTAAATAATTTTTGATGAAATATACCAGTTGATGAATAATGAATTCAATTAATTATATTCATCTGGTGTAACCTACTGGTGAGCATGTTACTGATCCCCCTCTGTGCTGATCTACAGAGGATATAAATTGTCAACTCTAGGGCACTAGTTCTTTGGCTTAGGCTATAGCACCGTATGCTTTTAGATCTAGTGGTCCCTAGTTCAAGCCCCAATATATCAGCTGAAATAGCAGCTGTCAGATGAGCTCTCCCACTAGGTTTTGTTTTTGTTATTTTGGTTGGTGGGTTTTGATGAACATTTTGCACTGTGAATCTGCAGGTTTCCTGTATTCCTTTTCAAGTGGGATTTATGCCTAGATATATGGTACAAAGACAGAACTGGCTTCATCAGTCAAATATGCTGATTACCCTTAACATTGTCTCTTTTTTCATCAGACCCAGGTGATTCAGTCTCTTGGTTTTTCCAGTGTCTTGGCCAGACTGGGGATCTAAAGGAAGGCTCATTGGCTCAAGCTCAGTCTCTACGAGACAAGGCCTTTTTTGGAAAATTGCAGCCAAAGCATTTAAGCAATTTCCAAGAATCAGAATATGGAAAATATATTGCTTTGCCCATGTTAAAAACTTTTCCTTGAATAGCTCGAGCTGACCTATGCTTTGGAGTAGGGACTTGAAATTTGGCATGAAGGGCCTTTGTGTCAGAGATGTACCTTTTGCCATCCCCGGGAAATTTTGCCCAAATTTGGCCAAGTTACAAGCCTTTGACAAATTTCAGTTTGCACATGCTCAGAGGCGTCTTCAGTTTTAGCAGCTACATCTCAGAAGATTCTGTGCTCATGGAGCATACTTAAGCCTTTCACAACTCCTGTGCGTGACAGGGCTCTGTATGTCGCAGCCTCACAGAATGGCTGAGAATGCTCCATCTCCTCACAGCTCATGTGTGCGACAGGTCTGCTCACGCAGCCTCCCCACAGAGCAACATAATATGTGATCATGTAATCAAAGACCTACAATACAAATACAATATGTACAAATACATACAGACAAGGGGGGGCTGAATTAAGGTTTCACAAACAACCTCAATGCTAGCATTTCCTAACTTTTCAGTGCTTGACTTTATAACCTAAATAATGTTCTTTGCATGTTGTTTTTTTGTTTGTGTAATATTAATATATTTAAAATACACTGTCAGATGGAGTAATGTGGGGAAACCAGCAAGTAAGCATTTGAATTGTACTTAAACTCTGTCAATGCAGATACCAGCAAAGAACTGTGAATTATAAAAGTATCATCTGGACTAAGCACTGGAGAGGTTATTTGCTGATATTTATCCAGTTATTGAACTAACAGGTGTGTAACACAAAATACAGAAGCCTAACAAATGCCATGCTAAGTACTTTTCAAAGATGTAATTGATCATCAAATTCCAATAACAGTTTAGGTACTTTAGTTGATATTGAGATTAATATACAGCTTCCTGCAGCAAAAACCTGCTCAGTTTCTGACCTTGACTGGTAGTAAATCCAATCAATATTTAGAGCAATCAAGCCTTCTAGAGAGGATGCATTGAACACATTAGTTTTCTAAAAAAGCCTGTCAGCAGCTGAAAAATCTAATATAGTCTCAGAAATATGATTGACTAGAACTGCGCAATAACCTACAAATAAAGAAGTCCATGAATATTCACCTCAGTAAAAAATGGAATTTCCTTAAACTATGTTTTCATTCTTTGTGTTCACTTTCTGTAACTATTCAAGCAAATTAGTTTGCTGCAGGAGTGCGCACAGAAACATTTAATATTACGCAAAAACTAGACATTATTCATGCAATGAGAATTGTATATCATAAAGGTAGGTATACACATGGGAAACCTGATTCCAAAACTTACACTTATCCAGTCCAGAAGTGCCAACGATACTAATACGTCCAATCGGAACTAATGAACACAGTTCAAATTCAACTATTTAATACTCACTACAAACAATATACAAACATTCCACAGGCCAAGAACTATTCACAGGGACTCTTTGACTGATAATGAATAAATCTGAGAAAATTTTATATTTCTCACAGAAAATGTCTGAATAGAAAAGAGAGTAAATCCACTGACAAATTGATTTACCATACATTAATCTTTCACCTGCAGGATGATTGAACTAATTTTTACACGTTGTTTTCCTTTTACATTGGTGATTTATGCTTGAATAATAACATAAAACTTTGCAGTGATATAGTACATTACATCTTGAAAGTTCTGTAAAAACATTAATTAATGTCTTGTAAAATAGGTATTGCTATCTCCATTATACAGAAGGGGACACTGAAAGAGAGAGACTGAAGATTGGATTTCCAAAATGCATCAAGGTGGCCAACATTTGTGCATGCGCAACTTTGTGTGAACAAAATGCTTGTGCATGCATTTTTCAAGCAAGGTCATCTGCACACACAGTTGATAGAATTTTCATACGCAAAATTCATTTGCACAAAATGGAGAAAAGTCTTTTCTCGTGATGCTGTAATAGATAATTACAGAAAACAGTGGGGCAGAGCTTAAAGGCAGAGCTTGTAAGAGGGCCCCCATCTCCTCTCTCTGGACCTGGTGCTAAAGGGCAATGGGATCACACCCATATCCACAGACATACGGCCAGTACATTGAACTATCCAGATTATATTTGGCAGTTTCCATATAGACTTCTCTGGGATATGAGGGAGTGTTGCAGAGCGTTGCAAGAGCTGTTGGCCTTGTAATATAAATAAAAAATATGGGCATTTTCTCTCAGTCCAGTTCTGGTGACAGATCAGTTTGGGGGTCTCATTTAAGCACACTTCATTCTTGTCATCCTCAGCATTGTGTGATTTATTTCAGGTTATAAAATATATACCAAAAAACACTTAGTGATGTTCTAGACAAGTCACTAGTTTCTGTCAATATGTAAACAAAGGACCCAAACTTTCAAACACTTACACACATATATAAATTCAGTATTTATTATGCACATCTTTCATTTCACAAACCACCTTCCTTTTTATTCAGGAAAGGCAATTGGTGAGCTATTTTGTGTCTCCTTAGAGACATAACCTTTTAATATCGGTAGTGTGGCTTCTTCTTATGGAAATCTGCCTCTTAAAATATTACATCCAGGTGAGATAAGGCATACAGGCATAGCTGTCTTTCCATTTCTTTCTCTCTTCCTTTCCTGGAAGATTGATCTTTAAGAAGTAAAAGGAACACAGGTATTGACTTTACTCACTCTGATTTACTTGGGTCTGGGTCACTTTTCATTTTAAGGAAAGCAAATAATTTCTATTATTTTGCCTTTTGGAAGACTATTCTGTAACAACTTGTGGTACTGGTTTGCCCTTCTCAATGGTGTACAAGCCTCTTACGGGTTTGCACTGTGGATGAGTCTTTGATGATGTGGCTTTCTGAGGCAGTGGAAGGGGATGCTGAGTAGGCAGTGTATGAGTTGCCTCTCTCTCTCTTCCCCCCCCCACACACACACAAGGCTGAATGCCAAATGAGTTAACTTCAAAATGACTGTTTTGGGTGGATTCTTGAGTGAAGCTGCTTCCCACAAAGAGAGCAGATTGAGCTCAGGTTGATTTGCCCATGTGTGTTTGGAAGTGAAAATTTTTTTTTTCTTTTTTTGCCTCTGTATAATGTTTTAACCCAAAGATGTCCTGAACTTAATCACAATGCTATTAAAGCTCAGCTGAAATGTTGGCAGTGACATTTACAGTTGTAAATCAATTTGCCTGTTTTTGAGTTTGCAGAACACTCATAAAATTGGAGCAATTTTAATAAATGTATACTGGGGCCTTACGATCTGCAGTGACTGCAGAATAGTTTCTGGGTGAAGTTGCAGGTGTTTTGGCTTTTAAAGCTTTAAAAGACGCCTTGGTCACCTAGGAGAGAGCTTTCCTTGCTATGGGGGTGTGTGATGGGGGCAGAGCGGCCCCGCACTGGTACTGCAGGGGTTAATCCTTCCTTCCTAGCAGAGGAAGCCACAGCCCGGAAGTGTTGGGCATGCTCCAACTGGAGAACAGGTATAAAAGCCTGCAGAGCTGCTCAGTCTGGGCTGACTGCTGGAGGGGAAGGAGGCATGCCACCAGCTCCCGAGGAGGGACAACCTGCACTCCAGGATCCGGAGGCCAGCCAAGCCGGGACGCACCCTGAGGCCCAGATGGAGTACATCACAGGTGGGGAACAGACCGGAGGACTCCAAAACAGAGAACCCAGCATTTATGGTAGGAAGTGACCCAGAGGAACTTTAGAGGCAAATGACGTTAGAGCCACACAAACGCTCGGCGTGTTGCAGGTGGATCTCCCCCGAGCTGGTGGCAAGGGGAACTTGCCACTACCAGGGCCCTGGGTCAGGACCTGGTGGAGAGGGCGGGCCTGGGTCCCCCTACCACCCTCCCACATGCCACGGGAATCATATGGCCTCTGGACTTTAGGCCACGCTACCCTGTCTGAGGGGGTGATTATATGGATGCCGGCCATTGGGCTGCACAGCTCCAACGCTGGGAGCGATTTATATGGATACTGGCCATTGGGCCACACTGCCCTGACACTTGGGGTGAGTTACATGGACTCTGGCCATTGGGCCGCATTGCTCCAAAGTTGGGAGTGATTTATATGGACTTGGGCTGTTAGGGCACACTACCCTAGGGCACCTGTTAGGGCACAAGGGGTGATTGCATGGCGAGAGGCCATTTGGTCGCATCTGGCCGCCCACAGAGAGGCAAGCACGCGAACTTGGGAGTGGTGAGGTTCTGACACCCCATCCTACTCCTGCCACAAAGGGGCAGTGCGGTGCCAGGTCTGCCACAGGGTGCCACGCCAGTTGAGGTAATCTGAGGTGTTTGAGTTAGCATCGCCCTTCCAATATGAACAGGACAGGAGGGAGCTGGAGGCAGAGTCCTCCCAGCAGAAGATTCTTGGCTTTGGATTTGATTTTTCCTAATGATCTGCCGAAGCCAGAATTTGATGACCTTTAAGATACACTGTAAGGCCCACTTGCTTTTCCAGGCCTTCTCTTGGGAGAGGGGAGGGACAATTGGGGGATGTCTAGTGGGGCACTGATTATATTGGGATTGCAAATATTGTAGAGAGGTGGGTTGCAAAATCTTTTTTTTTTTAAGTTATCTACAAAGCTATGGGCATAGTCTGTTGGGAATAAAGGTAGAATGTCCAGTTGTGGCATTTTGGCCTATTGAATGGAAACGATTTAATTTTTTGTAAAGGATCCAGAGCACTGGATAAGTACCGCACAGACCGAAATAAACTATTTCATATTGGGTGAGACTAGTTACTTAAACTGAAGCTCTTCTAGTGCAGTAGCCATAAAAAGTCGGCCTTGGCCGACAGGGCCTATACGGTAATAGCTGAGTTCTGCTCTTATTTCATAGTCTAATTGTAGTGCTGTATAACATTCTCTCACCCACATTGCGCATGCTGTAAATATTTGGGCATACATTTAAAAGTCAAACTAGAAAACATAAATATTAAATACATGCAATGGTCTATTTGGGTTAATCTTACCTTTTCATTTTCCGAGTTTTGTGAATTTCAATATGCAACCCTAATTTTCCTTTTGTGGCTTTTAAACTTTCACTACTGTCTCCTGCTGCACTGCAGTCATCTTAAGAAGCCAATCCTGTGGCACATACGGGAGTGTGCTGGGTTTGTGCTCTCACAGGAGAGGAGACGCACAAGGAAATAGCACAGGTGCAGAAATCTGACTGCAGCCAGCTTCAGTTACCTCACTGCCTGCACAAACCCATCTGTGTCCTCTGTGCCCGAAATTTGACAATGGTATGTGATAGGGCAAAAGGGGTCACATGGGAAGAGTGTGGGCATAAGTGCTTTCCTCATATGTGATCCAGGAGCCCAAACTCAGGTTCAGAGCAGTCACTTTGTTAAAAAAGTAATTACTACTTGCTGGATTAGCTGTACCATAAATAACCACCTGACACAGCTGGCAGTGTGATGGATGGAGCAGAACTATCCCTTACTCAAATGCACATCTGCCGATGTTATTGGTCAGGGGAACATCTGATCCATATTTGATATACACTAAAGTAAAAAACAAGTGGAGTGAACACAGCTGCTAATCACTACCCTCCATTCCACCCCATTCCCTTCATTGGAGAGCATCAATTATTTCTAAATACAAGATTAATTCAGAAAGAGGAATAGATTAATAAATGCTAGAGAATCTCAGTACTTTGGGTAACATAAGTATTGTACTTAGCATACATCTGCAAATCTTGTCCTCTTAAATCAACTGCATACTCCATCTTAATTGTTCCAGGTGTTGTAGTCAGTAAACATTTACTGAGAATTTTATGCATGCTCTATACTTTGAAAATTTGTTTTCTATTTCAAATACTTTTTTCCCCATAAAACCTTTTAAAAATAAAGATGACTTCTGTATATGAAAAAAAATCATTGTCCCTCCAGAAAACAAATAAAAATTGGCAACCTGTGTGGTGGTGTATGTTGTGAAATTTTGTGTGTGTGTGTTTGTGTGAACCAAACTTGATACAGTTAACATTTGGAATGTGTTTTATTTATTAATAGTCTCCTGCTAGTGCATATAGAAAATGAAACTAACCAGCAACAATGAAAGTAAAATTGTAGAAGCTACTTTCACTGTCCACATACAAAATTGAAAAGAAAACAGCTTATGGTAAATAATGAAAATCAATTCAATTTTTAAAATCATTCCATTTCAATAATGTACTGGTGTTAGTAGTAGTATTTGTAAGGATTTTCTAAAATATATAGTTATTTTGGCATTGATTATGATATATTTTGATATTGATTATGGTATATGCATTTCATATGTACTTACTGGTTTGTATTTTTGTATATTAATTGTTATTAATTATACAACAGTCCTATCTAACACATTCAAACAGAAAATTTTATCTAACATGTATAATATAATAGTCTTATAATTCTCCCTGCTCTTCACTCTAGCTCATTCCTCCCCAAAATTAAAGTAACAAGAAAAAGGAGAAATTGTATTTTGGATCCACCATCATTCTCCCTTCAGCCTCTTCTGCAAATCTTTGGATATAAAATAGAAGATACAAATAAAGGGAACCAAGATGCCATCCAGAGATTGAGACTGAACAAACAAGTGTGCACCCAGAGATCTACTGATAACAAAAGAGACTCCCTAGTCCCCAAGGCTTGGGAATTGAGAGATTATCATGTGTTTCAAAGGAGGGACTCAATTCATGTTCATTTTATTTTATATAGTTTGGTAAGTAAAATGGCTTTAGTACCACTGTTTGCGGTTTCTCCTCTTGCACCTTATCTTCAATGGATTTAGTCCTGATTTACATTTGTGCAAATAAAAGGTTAAAACAGCCACATCAAACCTTCATTCAGGTCTTCGTGGTGGTTGTTTGTACTGTGCCTCAACTTGCATTCACAGCCTGTTTGCCCTCCCACAGCAGCTGCCCGAACTAGCAAATTTGCAAAATATAAAGGATGAAAAGGACATGTCACCCCTCAGCCCTTTGCTAAGTACAAGAAAAAGAAAAACTGCTACAAAACCAAATATGCTCAACATAATACGGTGTTATACTTAAGGAACAAATAGTCTCACATCCCATCATCTCTAACCGCAAAGCTGTCAAAACTTTCACAATGAGCAGATGGCCCCATGAACGTGACATTTTATAAGGAGATCATAGTTAGTTCTAAAAATTCAGCTTTGCCTTGAAAATATCTTTCTACAGTCTGCAGTGGAAGCAGGTAGGCTGGGTGCAAGCGCTGTCCATTGGGTTCAATAATCCAGTCAAACCACAGACTGCAGTCATGATGAAACAGCCGTAGCGCAATATTAGTACTAGCCTAAGGAATGAGGCAAATCCATGTTGTCTAAAAACCCAACAAACTCATGCTGCCAGTGATCATAGCACCTGCATCCCCCTGAGCTGGCAATAGGCAACCCCACCCACTAAAAGAACACTTTCAATTCCCACTTCCCCAGTCTCTCTCTCCAACCATCCCCACTTGTAACTAAAGGAACAAGGGAGGGAAGCTCATTACAATATTTTACACATTGCAGTTACATGCCCACAGCACAAATGGTAACATTGCCAAGTCACCTGTCCAAAGTCCATGTAAATGATCAGCACATCAGTAATGCAGCAGCAGAACAGGAGGTCAGATCTGCTCAGAAACACTGCAGCAAGTGAGAGGAGACAGACACACCCCAGCAGAAATAACCAAGACCCTCTTCACCTTTAATATATTGTGCCAACAGCACAAGGTGGAAGGGCAGATGGTTCAGACATCAAAGAACCACAATGCACAAAGAACAATGCAAAGGCAGGATTTTCAAAAGGGCTCGATGTTGGTCCAACTCTACTGCTATTGAAATAGCCAGGAGGCCAATGCAGAGCATGCTGGAAAACCCCCTCCTTAAAGCATACAACACCCTTTATTAACTGCATTCATTTTAAAAAACCTTCGTCTGCTTGTAACAAAGCGCTGTTAAAAATGTAAGTTTGTTTAAATAATGTGTTACAAAAAAGTAAAATAAAAGGCTGGGTCCTGCACAGAAAGTTATGAATATACCTGTGACGTAAAACATGATGAGCAGGACAGGGAGCGCAGGAGAACCTGCATCAGTGGCTGGTCCTGTATTAATGCAAATGCTGCTATGTAGCCCACAAGTTACTTCTGCCTACTAGCAGGAGCAAATGTAGTAAAGAGCCTCGTTACAATGCTAAGGATTAAGCCCAGCTCCTCAGACATGCTTATTCTCTGCTATGCCCCATACTAGGGATTAAGGGGGACAGTGGTTAGTGCTTAACGTCTCTTGCTTTCAAACAACTTGTACTCTACTGCAATAACCTTGCACTTCTCACTGCATGCCCTGTTGAAGGATCTGGAAAATGCTCACAGCCATAAATAACTGTGATTGCTTCTCAGCCTTTTGGCCAATAGTAACAGATGTTAAAATCTGTAGCCCATGCCATACTATTTTTTCAAACTGTATCTGCCCTCATTGTAACTTTTTGGAATGCTGTCAGACCCCCCTGAAGGAAAGCATCCCTATTCAGTACATGCTTAAGTGCTTTCCTGAATCAGAGCCTCAGTGGACCATATTTTGTGTTTGTACAAATACCTGTATCTTGTTCCTGTCAAGATCTATGCTGCTATTCATTGTCCTAGACAACAGATGTTATGTCTGACCACTACTGGCATCGTGTGCATTTCCCTGAACTATCCACATTAATGCTCCACGGGCTCCTTCTTCCCCACCTCATCAAGAAGAAACTACCTGTCTTTGCTTTGAAGACCTTTCAAGGCTTACTCCATCCTACCTATTGTTTCTTGTATGCTATCTAGATGTTGCCTCCACTATTTTTTGCCTCCATTTTCCCAACGATGCCAGCATCCTTCAATCATTTGTTACATTTTTGAACAAATACCTTTGCATGGGAGGAGCTCCCTATAAACACCAGCAAAGCCACCTCATTGTCCTTCAAATCTCCCCTCTGCTGTGGTGCCTACTAAAAACTGAAGGGTGCTTAGGTGGCCGGTGTGCTGAGATCTTTGCCTATCATGCTGATTAGTATTGTCTCATTACCTGGTGCTCCTCCTGGCTCTCTGTTGAATCCACCTGTTACCTCTTTTCTAACTCTAAAGAGGTTTCAAATTAAGTGTAAGATTTGACTTTGTCCTGTGTTTGTATAGCATCTAGCACAATGGGGCCCTGATCCTTGACTGGGGCTGATATTATAATACAAATAATAAGAATATAATAATGAATACATAGACAAGCTAATTGATATTAAATATAGTATCATTTACACTGTTTTACAACTTCTGGAGAGAACAGGTTTATTTTGTGCAGAGCCAGTGTTTTCGGTATTACCAATAGCCTCATATCATCCCTGGTATATGGCCTCTAGCCACCATTAGCTTCAAGAGAGCCATGTTGACTACATACGCTATATCCGTATCATTGTTAAAGGCTGGATTTATCTAGATGACATAATGTAGGTAATACCGTGGCATAGGAAAGATTAAAGGGGAAGCCAACAAAATCCTTGAAGGATAGTTTTGCTGCATAATGGTGGGGAAAAACAGTTTAACAGATAATATTGCCTTGCAAATAAGTAGGCTTTGGAAGGATTAGAATTTTATCGGCAAACATTGGTAAATGTCGATTTCATCTTACACATAGAAACTGATGATAAAATATTTCCATCTATAGTGATAGAAATTTAAGTAAGAAAAATCCTGCCTGAGAACTTATTAGAGTTTGGCTTTAGGATATTTTACTTTGTCTATTTTCACAAGCGATCATAACAATTTGTGTTTTGATCGTTATAAAGGTTTAACTTTTTGAATCTGTGTCGACTGCCATGAAGTAATGATTGTCTGGCTCCCCCATTATCTGACCTGCTCCCATAATGCCCACAACTGTAAACATTTAAATTGATAAATATAAAACACTGTTCAAGATCCATAATTTCACACAGCTCTGACTATTTAAATTAGTACAAATAAAAATGCTTAAAAATAAACTTGGATATTATCCATCGAAATTATTTAAAAAATTGAATTCTGCCAGGCCTACAGATACACAACACCCCAAATCGTTATGCTGACGAGCCATAGATTAATTATTAGCTCTGGGAGGGTGGTTCTTCCACACTGATCCTTGATGAAGCATAGCACACATAGATGTTTGGCACCTGCTGACACCTAATCAATTGTAAAGCCTGTTGCAGGGCTGAATAATCTGGTAGTTCTACAAAGCAATAAGGAACAGCCCCATGAGAAAACCACTATAGATAAGACACCTGAAAAAGCATTGCATTTGCCAAAGACTGTGTCTCAGGCAAATAGCTGGTCAAAATGCTTGAAAAGCATTTATAATAGATAAAGTGCTGTTGTTGTCATAGCAATTATTTCATCAAAAGTTGGTCACCCTCTGATAATCCACTCTCCTTGCACTTCTCACAGTTTCAATTCCACAAACCTGGGTGGAAAGTTCAACCACACAAAAAACTGTGAAGCAAAATACAGCAGCTTTGCCCTGCTCTGATGATATTGTTTACATTAGCTTAAAATGCTGCTAGTTTAAAAAATGCCAGGGCTCCAATTTGGGTTTTCCAGGTAGATGCATATGAAGCTTGGCAGTGTGGATGTGTGAGGCATTCCCTGGAACTGTTCTCTTTGGCAGACAGACAGAAAGAATGGTTCTGGGGAGAAAGCCAGAAACAAAGGTCAGTGCCTTGGCCTGATAATGGTTGCCAGGGTGATGGGTGCAAGAAGAATCTGGATAGACAAAGGGATAGACAGGAAGGAAGAATCCACCCAGTCTTGCCCCTTTGGGGTGTACAGCATAACCGGACCTACTAGCCACCCCTCTACTAAGGGAAAGCTAGCAGCGGTATTCTTGCTCCCTCCTGCTCAAAGGGGATGAGAGTCCCTATGCAGTCTCTCCCCACCCCTGTGTATTTGCATGGTGACACCACACTTAGGTGATATTATATTTTATGCATGCATCCAACAAAGTGGGTATTCACCCACGAAAGCTCACGCTCCAATACGTCTGTTAGTCTATAAGGTGCCACAGGACTCTTTGCTGCTTTTACAGATCCAGACTAACATGGCTACCCCTCTGATACTTGATTATATTTTATGCACGTATTTCTCCATCTTCCTTTATTACAGCAACTGCAGGGTGCCACTACTTGATATAAGAGGCCACCAGGTTGCCTGATGCTCCTGCAAGTGCTAGCTCAGTTGCCTGCTTGTCCACACGCAAGTGATTTTGCATCAGGCTACTGTCTTTCCTTATGGACAGTAAAAGTAATAAAACCACCATCAGCTCAATGGCAGTAATGACTACTCTGAAGCTTTTTTATAGGTGATAAGCTACTCTAAAGGTCTGCTAGTAATTTGTAGCTAGGGTACATTACCGTTATCCTTGAGGAATTTCTGCTTCCTTTTTTATGGGCCTTTTTTCTCTTGAGGGGACGTTGAAATTAACAAAAGGCATTAGTCTGGAGCTTTTCTAGATCCTGCTATTGAGCACAGCTAGCCTCTGTTTCTCCTCTGATATGATTCCGTGCTCTTTGTCATGAAGAGAAGGCCAGATTGCTGTTCTAGGGCAAAGGCTCCCTCCCCCACTGTGCAATGCAGAGCAAAGGGCAGCAAAAGGAATGGAAAAATCCTGGAAATTATGAAAAGAGGGAGAGAAGATGTTCTAAACAGCGTAAACCACCAAAAAGCATTAATGGGTTCCAGTGGAACATACCAATGTGAACTCTCCCCCACCCACAGAGGGGGCAGGCATGGTAAAGGAGCCTGCATGGTTTTGTAAGATGACCATGCTGCTAAAAGGAGGGGGGGGGAGGGTTGCTCATATATAAAAATCAACAGGGCCTGGCTTTGGAGCCGAGTGTCTCCTGGATACCCCACCCACATACATGTTGGGGATGATCGAGTCATTTATCTGGTAATAATAAAGCTCAAGTAACTGGCTTTAGCATAACCTGCTGTTTTGTAGCTGACATGTCCACCCTCCCATTACTATTTGCAGCAAATGCTTAGCCCTGCAGGCAGTATTTGTCACCAACAAAACAATCTTTCAGAGATCATAAAATGTTAAGAAGTTCATTTGTTTAAAGCATTATGAAATAGTTCCCTTGCAGATCTCATCATTTAATTTCCTGCATTGAGGCTGAGGTGCAGGACACCAATACTGATAGATCAGATTAACACCTCGATGCTCAGATTTTCCGCTGCACTGTGCTAATGCAAAACACATCATCACCATTTATGGCATGAGCTCCAGATTCTGGATCTGCCAATGCTAAATTGAACAAACTGACAGTGACTGGGAGTGCAAATCACAATAGGAGATTCCATTCTTATTATTGTTAACTAACCTGTCAGGAAGTGTGGGTCTGTGTTTTAAAAACAAAACAAAAGAAAGAAGAAGCTTTGAGTTTTTTCCAATACTCTTCCAATCCATTTGCATCCTGCAACGCAAGGCTTCATATGAACTTCACAGGCACAACAATTTTGCTAGATATATTTTTGAGTGAAAATGTATTGACGTTTTGTTGCAAACTGAAACTGCAAATCCTATTATTCTCCAGTCTGAGATGTTTCAGAGTAGCAGCCGTGTTAGTCTGTATCTGCAAAAAGAACAGGAGTACTTGTGGCACCTTAGAGACTAACAAATTTATTAGAGCATAAGCTTTCGTGGGCTACAACCCACTATGCATCCGAAGAAGTGGGCTGTAGTCCACGAAAGCTTATGCTCTAAAAAATTTGTTAGTCTGAGATGTGGCGTACAAGATCTAAGCCCAATGGAAAATTACTTGACTAATTATCACATGAAGAATTTCGAGCATTTTTAAAAAACCACTAATGTAAAAAGAATGGAAACTTGCACATTACGCACAGTGCTGGTGCCATTTAAAACCTGGTTTCATTTGATCAAAAAAATGAGCAAGCAAGATATGATATATTATTTACTATTTGTATTGTGATAACACCTAGGATCCCCAGTCATAGACCAAGACTCCATTGTGTGAGGTGCTGTACAAACCCAAAAGAAAGTGATAGTACCTGCCCCAAAGAACTTGCAATATAGTCTATAATAGACTTTCATTGATTTTTAGTACTTTGAGGGAGAGGGGGGAATAACATTTGAGCTATTGGATTTTAGAAGGCGGCTACTGCTGTTGTCTGTGCCTTTGAAAAATGTCATCTTTACCTAAAAAAGTTAATCTCAAACCAATTTGCTAGCAGATATTGAGAGACTTGTGTTCCTAAACTGCTAGGGTCTGCTCTGAGTTACATTAGTGTAAGTGGGGTAGTTAGGCTGAAGTCAGTGGAGTAATGTCAGTTTTACACTGGTGTAATTGACAGTAAAATCTGGCTCAGTACATGCGCCTGAGTCAGACTGTAGTGCCTTCATGCCTTGCTATTACAGCTGCCTACAATCTATGGTAGGGTTAGTACACTAAGTACAGTACCTTGGATGGAACAACACTGTACTAGTTCCACAAGACGGTTATTCAAATTAGAGATGGAAAAGTTCTATTAGCTCACTTAGTCCTTCTCCCAGCCAGTTCAAAATCCTTTCCTACCATATATACTTAAGTGTTATGTGCAGACTAGCTTTAAGGGCTGAGCATACTCAATCCCTACTGACGTCAATGGGAGAGGAGGGCACTTAGATCTCCTAGGACTGGACCGCAAATGTCAAGCAGTGGGGTTTCCGTCATTAGTATAAAAGAGTTCCACAGTGCAATACCTCTCATTGTGAGATTTTTCATTATATTCAACCTACATTTTCTTTTGCTCAGTTTCAGCCCATTACTCTGTCTCATCCTTTGCTCAATTTCACTGCATTATACAGAACCTCTCCCCTTTGGTTTTCAACTACTTACACTGCAGACTGTTGTCAGATCACCCCACCCAAATCCTTGGCATCTGATTCTGTTGAAAGTGCCTCTTTTACTTCTTCAGAAATGGGATGAGGTTAGTGGAGGGGCTGCTGTATTGTTAACTTAGTTTGTGGTCTTAAGTGGGTCCTTCCCTAGCTGGGTATTAAGCCATGATTGTAACACAAATAATGATAATAAAATATCAATGGAAGGGGAAGAGCAGTGGATGGGGGGAGGGGTACTGTGTGGAGGAATTTCTAGTGCAAGAGTCATCACAATGTTAATGTTAATTGGGGGTGGGACTGGAGAGGAGTTGGGGGGGGTTGTCCTATTTATGATTTTTTTCATTATCTGTTTTTTCTTTTATATATAAATTTCCTACTATGATAAAAGCAATGACAATTAAATACTTGAAACTATTTTAAAATAATCTTGGGAGCCTCATTAAAATAAACAAGGCAAAGGCTAATAATTTATATGGATCCAAATCTCTGAGGAGCTAACCACGCTCGACTCCCATTTACTTCACTGGCAGTTAAAAGCACTCCACACCAGGGCTTATATCATTTATCTTGCTGTGCCTAAATATTGCAACAGGATCTGGTACCTCTGAAGTACATGCAGCCACTCTTCTGGGGCTTTTAGTTCCCTAGGCACTGGAGGAGCCCCGTTTCCCCCTTCCCGGGGTTATTCCTGGATTGGGAAGTAGGCATGTTTCGGCTCATGGAGTTTCCTTTGTATTCATGCACCATGAGCGCACTGGGGGGAGATGTTCACTCCCTACCTTGCAGATCCCCTGAGATCCAGTGGAGGAAAAAGGCATTTGCATAACTCCCAATCAGGAGCTCCTCCAGCTGCAGCTGCCCACGAAACTCCCCCAGTGTGTGGTGGGGAAATCTGCCAATTTCTGGTAAGTTCTAGGCCCAGTTAATGTGCTGGAGTTTGACCCACAGGTCTGTAGGGCAAGGCCCAGGGCCTGCTACCTCCCCACATGTGTCACTGAACCCCCATAGAACTTCTACTGTAGAGCTCTCAGGAGAGTGGAAGGGTGAATCACACCAGGGAGGCAGCACTCATCCCTTGCCCTCTTATGGAGTAAGAATCCAGGAGAAGCAAAGAGAAGAGTTAGGTCCTTAGTTTTCATTCAGTCCATGCTCTGGCAGATTCTCAGTTAATTCAATGGGAGGCTTGCTTGAGTCAAGAGTGAATAAAACTGAATGAGGCCTCCCTGATTCGATGTGCAATTCTTATTGTACTTCTATAGCTACTAGCTAGCACAGACTGACACACTGTTTTGTTACAAAACTGAAGGCTTTTTTTCCCATCAAGTGTTATCAAGATAGCAGTTGGGTAACTTGTTCCTTCAGCTCTTTAATGGCCAGTAAAAGATGGGCAGATGGACCATCTTTGTTAACTGATACCCTGTACTGGGGTAATTGTAAAACTGCAAGTCGCCAGGGAAAGAGTCAGTCAGCACCCAGAATGAATCACCAGAGACATCCCTGTCCCTGGATTTTCACATAACACGCTATGGATGAGCAGAAACGACAAATATTTTTTTAAGTTTAGAAAGTCAAAATGAAAACATAAATCAAGCTTTTATAACTAGATTTTTTTTGGTCGTTCCAGATTAACCACAAGAGGACAGTAGTTCATGGCAAAAAGCACAGCACACAATTTTACAGCTGACAGAAATGCATTATGTAACCAAGACTTATTTACTCTTCATATATATATATATAAGAATTTCCTGGATGAAAACAAGTCAATTCACCTATAAATCTTTGATAGGTCTCACAAATGTATAGAGTGCCAGATTCTATTTTTAACTAGCAGCATGCACACCATCCCCTCTGCTGTGTTTTGCAGTTATACTATGCACTGTTGCCTTCTGATAGTTAAATTCTCCTTGTATCCCTACTGCTTAACTTTTCCATGTAGCCTGCTTAGGGACCAATCCTGCAGTCCTTACTCGGGCAAACTCCTAGCAAATCAAATCCTGACTTCCTTGTTTGTGGGAGTAAAGGCCTCATCAACCACTTATCTGTTCTACTGCAGATGATCTCCACTGACCAATCCTGTTTGTGCAGACCCTCCATGATCACAAATGGGCCCACAGAAATGCTTCAGGGGCAAGGGAACTCAAACACATGATAGCCTCACATTCTCACTCTTACACCAACCTGCCTCTCTCTCTCTCCCTCCCATTATGGAGTTTACTGCAACCCTGAGACAGCACAACACCTGCAGAGATGCCAAAAAGTAGAGTGGGACCTGGGATGAGGGAGAAAATTCTCCTATGTGGGTGTCAGGCTTGGAAGAGTCCCAGAAAGTTCTGCTGCCCTTCCCTTTCCTGACCAATATACCCCTCTCCATTTTTTCTTGGGGGAAAAAATCCCTAATTCTGATGGACTTGTTCCTCTCTCCATTTCAAAGCCAACACCTGGACTGGTAGGCTCTGAGCCACTCAGAAGGTTCAGCAGCTCCTTGACTGTCACTCAGCTGGTGACATCATTCATGCCCTCCCACTGTAGCATCAGGAGAGGCATTGCTTTCCCGGCTCCAACCTATCCCTCACATTGCTGTATCAGGTGACGGGGAAGGAACAGGGGTCAGCAGCTGTAGATACATGGTTCCACCCTCAGGATCAAATTTTCCCTCCATGACTACAGACCCCAGTCAGACTGAAAAGGCCACAAAGGCTCCACACTATATAAGGGTGAAGATTTGGACCACTTACTGCCATAAGAGATTTGCCTTTGTATGGATGGGGAGAGTGACCATAATCTATTGAGGCTGGTTTGTTAACTCAGTAGGTCACAGAGAGCTGTATAACTTGCCTTCATTTTCTGGATCAATAAAGGATGGCATCACTGACAGGGCCATTTCATGAGCAGAAGGTCCTTCCTGTAACAACCTGCTTGGAGCTTATTGGGAGGAGCACAGGTTGCAGGAGAGAAGAATTTGGAGGAATCAGGAACTCAGTCTATTTGCATATGTCTTGAATGCTAGCTGCAATTGCAGCATCTCTGTAAATAGTTCTTTTAATAAAAAGCCAGTTTAGTTTTAGGTACATAGAGTACCAGCACACAGTACATGAAACACTTCCATACATACATGCTGTGATGGAATAGCAAGTGCCTGCATCATCTTTGCATTGCTTGAAAATTATAGCCATTTGATATATTGTGTTCATGCCAGCCGTAGAAATAGTGATTTCAACTGTTGTGCTGTATAAATACTGCATTTTTAAAACGTGATCGTGAGCTTGCTTGTTTTGAAAATGTTCTTGACTTGAGCAAAGGCACCTCGTTTACAAAGGCCTGCAGGCTACATCCAGCCATGCTGCAAGAAAAAAATCATTGAAAGGGATAGGGCTATTTTAAAATCATCCTAGAAAGAATAGGGGTGTTGCCTCATCTCAAGGGCAGAGAAATCCCAAGAAGAGCTCATCAGATGGCAATTGGATTTATTCAATTAAGTGGAACTAAGACTTCTTATAAAGGGTTTATGTTAACCTTATGTTAAGGGTCATCATAAATTACTTATTAAATAATATATAACTAATGCATTTTGCACCAAGACAATTTTATTGGCACAGTACTAGTTGCTTAGAAACATCATTGATTGTTTAAACAGAAGATCAACCACGTTAAACAAGTAATAGGAACAAATGCATGAGTCCTGCAGTGGCACTGAATGGGACAACAGCAAGATAGAGGAATAAAGTTGGGAGTGGAGATAATCCCTCATGTCCTCCTTTCAAAATACTGGAATGAGGGATCTGAAATGGTCACAGTCAAAATATGCTTTATTCATTTCTATCAACAGAAATCATTGTTTCCATTGGACGTGGTGATGAATAAAAATGAGAAATGCTAAAATGAGACTGCTCAGACTGGCATGCTGAGGCACTGAGGTAAGGGTGAAGAAGGTGCTAGGGCCATGGGGAACTGGCCCAGGGAAACAGACTGAGTGGTTGGAGGGGACGCACCAAGTGGCTGCTATCTACAGGATTCCTGGTCTGGGACCCGGAGTAGTGGGCGGACCTGGGTCATCCAACCCCCCAGCTCCTTGCCATTGGAGAAGTGGCTAAACAGTAGTCTGCGGTCACCACTGAGAGAAGTGGCTGGACAGGAACTACAGAGACCCCCCTGGAAGGGGGGAGCTCCAAGTGTGGCACTGCCAGAGGGCTGTGGCACTGAAGAGGACATTGCGGTCCTTGGAGGGATGTGGGTCCAGGAGCAGAAGAGGTGATGGGCACAGCACCACCAGAGCAAGGCACACCGGCTACCAGAGCTAATTCCTGTATTGGCCATGAGGAGGCACTGGAGTGGTGAGTTAACCCTGTCACAATATCCCTATACAGGAAGGATCTCTCAGCACCATACATGTTTGATAATGTTCAATCAATCAATATTTTCTTCTTTAAAAACCATACATGATGGAAACAACGAAACATTTGGAATTGTGAATTTCTTAGCTTTTCTATATTTTCATCAAAACGATATTTTACTCCCAGAGGTCCAGCTTATTGAGTAGTCAAAGTACTCTAACTGACTCCACTGGGATGACTCATTTGTAAGGTACTAGTCAATGTGAGTAGAGGTATCACTGTCTGATCCAGAACAGTCTTCTGTACAAAATATTCTCTCTTCCTAAGTATTAGTGAAATCACTGGGGTTGCATGGGTGTAATTTTGGCCCAGTTTATGAACAGTAAAAGAGCTACAATGCACTTTAGGAGCCAAATACTTTTCAGATCTCAATGACCTCATTAGGGCAACATCCATAAGACAGGCCCTAAATTTTCAACACACTGAAAATGATACATGGTGATTCATTCTGTAATGTTCTTTGGAGAGAGACAAGCGGGTCATGAACACAAGCTATTCAGTTTGACTTTACTGGACACCAATTTGCTTCTTTAATGAAGGGGACTAAATACAGTTAATTCAACCAATGCATTAGATATTAATTAGGGAAGTCATTGAAATAAACTTTTTAAACAATACCAAAGAAGTAATTATAAAAGTAACTTTATACATAATACTTTTAGATCTAAAATGAGAAATGTATGTGACTACTAGGGGCCAAAACATGGCACATTTAATTTAAGCCCTGGCAGCAAGGGGCAGGTTCCGTTGCAGCTATAATAAATTACATACAAGTGCTACAGAACAATAACAAAAACTGTGAGCCATCCATTTCAGTACCATTTACAAGAAATCAATATCAATACTTAATGCAATACTGGTGAAAAATGAGCAAAGATACAGAAAGCATAATAAACCAGTAATGAAAGACCTTGCAGTGTTTCACTTTGGAAGAAAAAACTAACTGTCTATATTTTCATGTAGAGGGATATTTCACTGAGGCAATGTGCTGGAGGTATGAGTGTTTTGCAGATCTAAGTTTAAAATAACCTCTTTATTAAATTAAAAAAGTTCTTTAAACTGTGGATTACTAGCTTAGTAAAACTCATACAGATGGAAGGAGGCATTCCATCTTTATAATGTACTGGACATCACTGAATTGCCTTAGATCAGACAGAGTTTTATTATGTATATCGCTGATGGCAGATACCAAACTTTAATGTTCCGCTGCACTGTTTTGGTTGTGGGGTTTGGTTTGAGAAAGTAGGGTTTAAACCCAGCTGGTGGGAAGACGTTAAAAACTTTACCCTGACCATTGCACAGAATGTGCATCATCAATTGCACCATTTTCTCCATTTGTTTCTGTTTCTAGCAGGAAAAACAGCCCTATCGTATAACGCCAAATACCATTCAGAAAGAATCTGTTGCAAGGTGGAGTTTGGGACAAAAAACTTTTGAAAATCTCAGATGCTAAGTCTCTGTTTACTGAGGAAACTATAGATCATTGAGTTACCACTACCTATCAATCATCATCATCATCCCCTCTTTGGTTAAGCTAGAAGTCCTTGCAGAAAAAAAATTCTGCTCTTTTAGATTTTCCTACATGCCCCAGAGAACAAGAGCAAATTATATTTCCAACAATTTTCCTTACATTTTTAGCATGAGCTCTTCCAAACCTAGGAGATTCCTTTTACCCTAAGAACTATTCTGTTTGCATGGGAGAGGGGGGAAAGTCTATGGAAAATTAGTGGGTATGACTGTGGTTGATTCATAATAAATCCCATAAAGAATATGTGTATAAAAAGGCTTAAGAACCTTTCAACCTCAATTGGACTGGTGAGAATGAGAAGACACTACCATGAGGAGAAAGCCTGCTGTTATATTTTGTCTTGCCAGTCAATGTGACAAAGAAGTCTGTGGAGAATGTTAAGTAAAGTGTTGAATTAATGTTGTTTTATGTATGGCTTTGTGAGAAGTAAAACCTGTTGTTGGACATGAGACTGATTTAATATCTGAGGACTCTGTAAAGGCCCATTTGGTTGCTAGGCACTAACCTGGAATGTTTGTTCAGATTCCAGCAGATGGGCAAGGACGATTGTTTAACAGGGTTAGAGGCAGTGATATTGTAAAATGGGACCCTACCCAACCCTAAGTCATCTCACTGGGATGAAAAACAATCCATCTCTCACTGCCCTGGCATTACTCAGAGGAACAGGCTGGGCATGGTTCCCCACCTGTGGGAAGAGGTCAGACACTAGTAACTCCAGGGGACTTCCTTCCCCTGATCTACCTAGCACAGCTACACCAGCAGGGCCATGTCTATTCGGTGCAGATTGGGCTAACCAAGACTTTAAAAACAAGCACCTTGTGCCGGATCCCATGCAGAAGGTTCCTGGGTTTGACCTTCCATGGTCATCTTGGTCAACTCTGAACCGAATCCAAACCAGCCATGGTAGATGTGGACATCTAATGCACAAATGGAAAATTGAGGACTCCCCAGCATGCGAGTTTGGCTCCCCACGACAAATAATTGAACATATCACCACCTACTTCCCAATTTATAAATATAAAGGAGGCATTACTGCAATAAATTCTGCTGCTCCTGATGTAGACATTTGGCTCGATCAACTTCAGGTGAAATTGTAGTTACTGCTCTACATCAGCCATACAAAAGAAGAAGAAACCAATTCAGTCCTCAGAACTGGAAGGCTGCAACCCAATTACCAATTACCCTCCCTCTTGAGGTACATCACAGCTGGTTATGAGACCTCAGGGCTGAGCCTGAACATTGGAGGCTCTGGCAAAGGAGCTTCCAAATTGCCTTGCACTCTCATCACAGTACCTCTTCTCCAGTTGCTCCTCTTACCCATTTCAGATCTATCTGTGAGGTGGAGTGCTCCCACCCAGTTACTAGATAGATTCCCAATAATTAACATACCCCTAACTGGGGTAATAGCTTTATCTTTAACGAGACTGTTAAAAAGGGCACATACAAAAAACACACCAAATCAAACAGATTTATCTTTCTCAGGATAAGCCTAAAAATGGGAGAAAATTTGTTAGCAGGTTTCAAAATATATTAAGCAGTTGAAAGGTTTTAATATATATTAACATGATCCTTATACCACTTCCTACACTCGAATGGAAAGCCACACTAAACTATTTACTCTACAAGCATACATGCAAAAAAAAAAACCACTTTGAACAGTAACAGTCTTTTCTATGGGTGGCAAAACTTTGCCCTTTGATTTGATAGTTCCAAAAAGGGTATGTGGTGAGGATAATGCCCCGCCCACCTGGTTATAGAATTGTCGGACTGGAAGGGACCTCAAGAGGTCATCTAGTCCGGTCCCCTGCACTCAAGGTGGGACTACGTAATAACTAGACCATCCTGACAGGCGTTTCTATAACCTGCTGTCAGGGTTCCCTCCCCACTCTAACCTCAAGGGTACAGATGTGGGGACCCGCATGAACGACCCCCTAAGCTTATTTCTACCAGCTTAGGTTAAAAACTTCCCAAGGCACAAATTCCTTCCTTGCCCTTGGTCTCATTGCCACCACCAAGTGATTTAAACAAACATTCAGGGAGGGCCACTTGGAGCCCTACCACCCCCAAAATATCCCCCCAAACCTCTACACTCCCTTTCCTGGGGAGGCTTGAGAATAATATCCTAACCAATTAGTACAAAGGGAGCACAGATCAACCCCCCTGGGTCTTTCGGACACTGAAAAACAATCAGGTTCTTAAAAGAAGTTTATTTAAAAAAAACATAAAAGAATCACCTCTGTAAAATCAGGATGGAAGATAACTTTACAGGGTAACAAAAAGATTCCAAACACAGAGAATTTCCCCTCTAGGCAAAACTTTAAAGTTACGAAAACAGGGATAATTCACAAGCTAAAACAAAGATAATCTAATGTATTTCCTTGCTATTATTTACTATTTCTGTAATATTAGATGCTTAGTTCAGATATGGCTTAGGGAGATGTATTTCCCCTGCCCTGGCTCCTCATTGACCCGGAGAGAACAAAGGAACACGAAAACACAAAAACCTTCCCCCACAGATTTGAAAGTATCTTCTCCCCTTATTGGTCCTTTTGTTCAGGTGCCAACCAGGTTTATCTGAGCTTCTTAACCCTTTACAGGGTAAGGAGGGATTTTATGCTACCCTTAGCTGTATTTTTATGACACCTACTCTAAAAAATCTCCAGTGATGGAGATTCAACAACCCCCCTAGGCAATTTATTCCAGAGCTTAACCACACTGACAGTTAGGAAGTTTTTCCTAATGTCCAATATAAACGGCCCTTACTGCAATTTAAGACCATTGCTTCTTGTCCTATCATCAGAGTACCTTTTATGTACTTGAAAATTGTTATCATGTCCCCTCTCAGTCTTCTCTTCTCCAAACTAAACAAATCCAATTTTTTCAATCTTCCCTTAGAGGTCATGTTTTTTCACCTTTTGTGTTGCTCTTCTCTGGACTTTCTCCAATTTGTCCACATCTTTCCTGAAATGTTGTGCCCAGAACTGGAAACAATACTCCAGTTGAGGCCTAATCAATGCGGATTAGAGCAGAAGAATTACATCTTGAGTCTTGCTTACAACACTCCTACTAATATATCCCAGAATGATGTTTGCTTGTTTTTCCAGTTGTGTTATACTACTGACTCATACTTAGCTTGTGATTCACTATGACCCCCAGATCCCTTTTTGCAGTACTCCTTCCTAGGCAGTAATTTCCCATTTTGTATGTGTGCAACTGATTGTTCCTTCCTAAGTGGAGTACTTTTCATTTGTCCTGATTGAATTTCATCTTATTTACTTCAGACCATTTCTCCAGTTAGTCCAGATCATTCTTAATTTTAATCCTATCCTCAAAAGCACTTGCAACCCCTCCCAGCTTGGTATCATCTACAAACTTTATAAATGTACTCTCTATGCCATTAGCTAAATCACTGATGAAGATATTGAACAGAACCAGACCCAGAACTGATCCCTGCAGGATCTCACTTGAAATGCCCTTCCAGCTTGACTGTGAACCACTGATAACTACTCTCTGGGAACGGTTTTGCAACCAGTTATTCACCCACCTTGTAGTTCCCTAGTTTATGCTGTCACTCAGAGTTCCACACAAATTATCACAGCATTTTCCACTCACCGCCCTCTCTCCCTGGACCCATAATCAAGGGTCAACTGAAAGGAGAGGGAAAAAAAAGAGAAAATAAAAAATACTGTCCTCTTCTAAGCTCCAGGCTCCCTGCCTGCTGTCAGGTGGGGCTGCTGTCATCCGGGGCTGTGCACAACTCACGCTGATCTTTGCCTCAGGATTGGACTGGACAAACCTCCACAGAACCAGCTGCAGTTACCCCGCAGGACTTGCCACCTTCTCCCTGGCTCAGGAACTGCTGAGAGCTCCCCAGGCCAGTGCTAGTTACAGCTCTTTGCATGGCTGGTCTGAAGGCAGTACTGGGGCATGGGTTCTTGGGCTCCCACAGCTCAGCCCAGCCCCTTCCCTGCTGCTCCACTCACTCTGCTTAGTTTGGGTCTCTGTGACTGTCTCTCATTCCCTTACAGTGTCTCGGATCCCCCAGGTCACTCTCCACAGGTCCCCCTGTATCTGGTGCAGTTATTCACTCCCTTCCACAGAGTCCTGCCTGACAGTCTATCAACTCTTTACAGTGGGTTCCTACTTGCCGCACTGCCTGTTGCCCCCTGCACTGGCTGCTTCACACGGATCCCTGTATCTTGAGGCAACTAACTCCCTCTGGCCCCTCACGCTGCTCTTCTCCTGGGTTTGGGACACAGCTCCTCAGCCCCCTGGGGTGGCTCTTGCTGTCTCTCTTTTCCCAGCACACATGTTGGCTAGGACCTCAGCTGGAGCTCTCTAATTGGGCTGGCTGCCTGGTTAATCAGGCTAACTTGGGGTGCGAACTATTTCCCATTGGCCCTCATTAGGAACGCTCTGATTCACTTTCTGATTCAGTCCCAGGATCCTGACCCCTCTTCGGCCTCTGCGCACTCTCCTGGCATGGGGAGAGGCCAACCAAACAAACCCACACAGATTTAGTAAGGGGCCAAGTGTCCCCTTACAACTGGAAGGGAAAGTTGTTTCAGGATCTTGGTGAATGTGCCAGGAATGGACTTTCAGTACACCAGAGACTAGTCCATCAGGGACTGTACAGGTCTGGACTACTGGGAAGGTGGCACTGACAGTGTTCAGAGGATGTGGGACCCGGCAGCTTCGGAGAAGGAAGTGTGAACTGGAATTTGTAATAACACTTTCATGTGCTTGAGAGGGTAAAGAGTGAACCTGTAGATGAAAAGTAAATGAGTTCATTTGCTTTTACATTGTATCCCATTGCCTGTTTGTTTAGATTAGATTCTAATCTGTTTTTGTACAGGATTCTCCAGAATGGGGTTTCAATCATGATTGGGGCCTTTGGGCACTACCATAATATCAATATTTGCCACTACCAATTTACTTGTAGGTTTGGTTTTATCGGGCTTCTCTTGAAAATTAAACTATATCAGGGGTTCCCAAAGAGGGTCTCGACCCTGTTTTAATGGGGTCGCCAGGGCTGGCTGAGACCTGCTGGAGTCCTGGGACAAAACTGAAGCCTGAGAAGGCCTGAAGCCAAAGCCCAAGGGCTTCAGCCCTGGGTGGCGGGGCTCAGGTTACAGGCCCCCTGCTTGGGGTTGAAGGCCTTGGGCTTTGCCCCCCCACCCCCTCAAGGTGGTGGGGCTCAGGTGGGCTCAGGCTTCAGTCCCCCCTCCTGGGATCATGTAGTAATTTTTGTTGTCAGAAGGGGATCGCAGTGCAATGAAGTTTGAGAACCACTGAACTAGATCATGGATAATAAAGATGCAATGTGGTGAACTACCATATTAGCACAATGTAGTGAAGTAGCATAAGAGATACCTTTGCTGTTTAGTTTGCTATTCAGTCTTTAGTATTTCTTGTTTGGTATACAATGATGTAACAGTGAGCAAGTTACCGAACTTACTTTGTTGACTTCCTCTTCTTTTAAAGATATGGCCCTGTACACTGTACCTGAGAGGTGACTACTAAGAAGGAAAGAAAACCACACATAATTTAGCAAGCAAAGGCTCTTACTATATTATGATTACATAGGGAACTAACAATATACTTTTTAAATGGGTTATAAACCTTTACAACACCTGGGTTTCAATAGTGACCTGCAATACAATGTTCAATAAAAGAGAATTTAGGTGAAATCAGGAATTTGGTAACAAAATATATTGGTATTAATTAGAGTGAAAAGAAACTAATTCCCAATGTGGTCATTACTGCAATTTGAAAGTAATATAACTGATAGTATGAGTACCCCATTTGGTGCAGGCTTCTACTTAAACAAGTGCAGGAAAACATAGATCCTAATAAAACAAAGAGGAAATTAATGTCACCCAAACAGTGAAAGCTAAATAATAAATAATAGCCTAGCTTGAGGAAGGTTGGCCCAATACCTAATCAGTGTTTAATAGCAGTTTTATATATATATATATATATATATATATATATATATAGTGACAAAGTTTCTCAACTATCTTGGTGGGTCCTGCTCTTATTAGCAGATTTTCTTGGCTCAGAGATTCACCATGTGGGTTGGGGAACAGCCCAGAGACCTTCCCCTCTGGAAGAACCCACAGTCCAGGTCAATTGGGAGGTTTGGGGGGAAACCGGGCCCACCCTCTACTCCGGGTTCCAGCCCAGGGCCCTGTGGACTGCAGCTGTCTATAGTGCCTCCTGTAACAGCTGCATGACAGCTACAACTCCCTGGGCTACTTCCCCATGGCCTCCTCCAAACACCTTCCTTATTCTCACCACAGGACCTTCTTCCTGGTGTCTGATAACACTTGTGCTCCTCAGCCCACCCTCTCACTCTCGGCTCCTCACACTCCCACCACAAACTGAAGTGAGCTCCTTTTAAAACCCAGGTGCCCTGATTAGCCTGCCTTAATTGATTCTAGCAGCTTCTTCTTAATTGTCTCCAGGTGTCCTAATTCGCCTGCCTGCCTTAACTGGTTCTAGCAGGTTCCTGATTACTCTAGTGCAGCCCCTGCTCTGGTCACTTTGCCCTCTACCAGACTCCTGTACCCCGCTGGTCTGGGTCTGTCACAATATATATATAGTGTGTTTAATTCATATAAAATGTTTCCTACTCAGTGGATTATATCAAAAATTCAACAGCAATGAACTCCTAGGTTTGAAGACTGGTCTTGAAACTTTGTTCTCATAAGGGTTTCTAGGAAGAGGTATGACATTTTTGGACTAGATTCACCTCTCAGTTACACTGATGTCAACCCACAGTAACCAAAGTGTTTGCATTAGTGTAAAGGAGAATAGAATTTGGCTCTTTACAAGCACTGGAACAAGAGAAATGAACCCACAGAGTAAGGACTGGATGAAGATTCAAATGAATATAGCAAAATTTGTTACCATACATTTGATACAAAAATCAAAGTAAATAGTGAAGAGATGGAAATGAATTATACATCTGCTAGAATATCAGCATACAATGGCTGTAACAAGACCTACCAGTGACAAAGATAGGGAGAAAAATTAGTAGGCTTTTTGCAAGATTTATATAATTGAACTGACCGTAAGATGAAAGAATGCTTGGCCACATTCTTAGCATTCACCCAGCAATGGTCCTAATGAGGCTACAGTGAAGATGACAATGATGGGTACTGCAACTAAGAAAGTCCACATTAATCATTTTCTTTCCATTAAAAGAAGAGCAAGGGTAGCTTATTACTAGCTTCTTTCCATTCTAAAAAAATAAGAGCTGTATGTGGTGGGGCAATATGATAAAGTTTGAATCAATGGCAACTTTGCCACTTACATCAATGGAGACAGGATTTAATTCTGTATCTTGGATATTATATTTTTTCATCACCTCTACCAGTTAACATTGACATCCATTGACATCCAGTTTTAGTAGTTGGTTTTCCTCTGTAAAGTGTGGATTTGTCTTCACATAGTATAGACATCCCAGGAAAGAATTCAGCAGGAAGTAGGAAAGGAATGGTGCAATTGTTGTAATGGATAAACAATGTAACAAAGTGCAATGTGCACTTTTTTCCATTCCAGCTGGGATAGAATGAAGAGAATGGGGTCTCATCTCACCTCTTTTGAGGACTTTAGCACTGTTGTTGGCACTAGACTATTTCAGTCTTAGCACTCAAGAGACCCAAGAACTGGGATTCTGCCTGGTCTCTGTACAGGGATGCAAGTGAGAAGATGTCATGGACCCTCTCGCCTACCTCTGCCAATGCCCTCAGCTGCAGCCACAGTCCATTGCTCTGAAGTTTATAAGATAGGGGTCATACTGTGGGAGTCTACATTAAAACAGAGAACTACTGCTACATAGAATCACTTAGGGCCTGATTTTCCTTTCCTTCATCATGTAGAGTAATATCTCAGTCACATGGTTAGTTCCTCTAAAGCAGTGGTGGGAAATCTGCTGCCAGCACTGTTTCCCGCAGGTCCCATTGGCCGGGAACAGTGAACCGTGACCATTGGGAGCTGCGGGCGGCCGTGCAAATGTAAACAAACTGTCTGGTAGCCCACCAGCAGATTACCCAGATGGGCCATGTGCGGGTCGCAGGTTGCCCACCATTGCTCTAAAGTCTGTGTAACTAATCACGTGCATAAAGTAGTACTCAAGCTAAGAAAGGTTAGCAAAATTGTATCCTTAATGCTTACACTTGTCCTAAAATCAGTGGCATCTTAACTTAGGCACACAGTAAGTAATTGTTGGGGAAAATGTTCTAAATGTTGCTTTTACATATCAGCTGTTAAACATAGCCTGAATCCAGGTGGAAACGCCTGTTAATCTATTTTTTGTGTGTTACAACATGGGATTCCCACTACATGGATAGGAGTTTAATTCAATTGTGATTGATCCCTTAGTAAAACTGCTTTCCTAAATTAATACCTGCTGTCTGATGTCATTCAAGGGATTTGGCTGAGGATATCAGATCTGTCTACTGCTGGGCACACTTATTTATTGCTATGGTGTCCTCCTCAGTTGGTTTTATTGATGAGATTATTGATCCCTTATTATAATTATATGAAACATATTGTAGTAAACATTCCTCCTCTTTCCTTACATTTATTTCTTGGCATTGAATGTAAGCTGTAATTTTTAAGATCATCATGTAATAGGGTCTGAATCAAATCCCACTGAAGTCAATGGGAGCCTTTGTAGTGACTTCAATGGACTTTGGGGTGTAATGAAATGGTAAAACATTTTGCAGCTGTCTGATGAAAATCATCATGTACTTTTATTGCAATAGCAAGAAACACAGTGAAAATAAAAAGTTCAATACCCAGTAGATGGTGCTGTAATCAAATTCTAAAATCTGTTACGCTACAGACACTTAGCAATATGTCCTGGTAAAAGTAATTAATAAAGAAATTGTGTTTATATTAAAAGCACATATTGTTTAAAATACCTTTATTAAACTGAAACCATAATTGTCTACATGATAGATTGAAATAATGTAGCATTTGACGGCATAAGTAATACGTGTTCTTATATGTCTGAAATAGAAATGTTTTATGGCCCTTTTCTCATGTCACTTATGCTCCATGGGCCTGGGCTTTCAGGATAATTTAACTGTGAAACAGATAATGCATTTCTCTCATTCAAAGTAAGTGAAAACAATATTCTTCCATCTGAATTATCTGGTGCTTTCCAGACCACAATCGAATTTCACAAGGGGAGGAACACAACCAACAAATGAGGCAGCAATGCAGTTGAAGGGAATATAATTTTCCAAATGAAAGAGTTATGTGTGTTTCATTTTTAAAATGTTGCCAAGACTCTAAGAATGTAAGTTACAGCAGCCCTACCCTACTCTAACTTGCACATTGATCCACTTCCTCCATTTTGTAAGTAAAAATAAATCCATTGAGCCATATTTGGAATTTGTCCCTCTGCCCCAGGTTTCAAATAGCTGGCTTATTCCTCTTCACCCTCATTTTCCTCCTCCATAATCTTCCTTAAAGCTCACCTCTTTCATGAACCCATCCAACACTTATCGCCTCACCACTGCAGCTACTTTTGCTCCATGCCTGAGCCTTAACTTTTTAAATTGTACTTACCTAATGTAGTTTGCAAGCTCCTTGAGGGAGAAACCTTGTCTTCCTAAATATTTGCAGAGTGCCATTGTGACAATGCGGTTCCGGCGGAACCCAACTGAGAGTGCCAACTCAGGACAAATTGCTCAAATAGGGCAGTTACAGCCCAAGGCTGGGGTTTTTTCCACCTCTAAGGCAAACCAAACCAGCCAGACTAGGAGGACTTCGGTCTCACCCCCTGGCTAACTGCAAGTCTCACAAGCAATCTCCTTAGACACTCCAGTTTCCCAGTATTACCACCAGTGCCACTCGTTATGGGGACAAATGGTTATGAAAACCAATACCCCAGTAAAAGAAAAAGGTTCTCCTGATCCCAAAGGACCAAGCCCCAGACCCAGGTCAACATACAAATCAGATCTTACCCACAAATCACGCTGTTGCCAATCCTTTAGAATCTAAAATCTAAAGGTTTATTCATAAAAGGAAAAAGATAGAGATGAGAGTTAGAATTGGTTAAATGGAATCAATTACATACAGTAATGGCAAAGTTCTTGGTTCAGGCTTGCAGCAGCGATGGAATCAACTGCAGGTTCAAATCAAGTCTCTGGAACATCCCCAGCTGGGATGGGTCCTCAGTTCTTTATTCAAAGCTTCAGCTTGTAGCAAAGTTCCTCCAGAGGTATGAAGCAGGATTGAAGACCAGATGGAGATGAGGCATCAGCCTTATATAGTCTTTTCCAGGTGTAAGAACACCTCTTTGTTCTTACTGTGGAAAATTACAGCAAAATGGAGTCTGGAGTCACATGGGCCAGTCCCTGCATACTTTGCTGAGTTACAAGGTGTATCTGCCTTCTCTCAATGGGTCCATTGTATAGCTGATGGTCCTTAATGGGCCATCAAGCAGGCTAGGCAGAGCTAACACCATGTTGTCTGGGATGTCACCCAGCAGCATAGCATAAGTTTGAAATGCAGATAGTATAGAGCCAATATTCTTAACTTCAACTACAAAATTGATACATACATATAGACAGCATAATTATAACCAGTAAACCATAACCTTGTCTTAGACACCCCATTTGACCCCCTTTATACAAGATCTGGGTGCCACTACAGGACCTTGGTTGCAACAATGATCTATATGGTCCCAGAGTATATCAATAACGTCACAACCATGCACACCTAAGAGAACAATCTTGCAAGGGAAGCGGTGAAAGCAACATCACTTTGGGCATTTAAAATTCAACAACACAGATGTCAAGATATTACAGTGTTGGGGCCCATAAAAGTACCTATACAGATGGATGATTGAGGTTGCTTGTGTGTAATTGAGGGTAGAATCTGGCCCTTCCGTTCAAGGCAAATATTTGACAATGTACTCAGCTGCTGTTTCAGTATCAGAAAATCAGATTGGTTAGGCAGATACTCTGCTGGGGTGCAAATGCTTTACATCGCGCTGCTGGCTGAATCTCACCGTAGAACAAGCATATATAGCCCTAGGAGACTCAATGAGTACATAAAGAACCCTCTGCTATCATAGAGGTGGTGTATAAACTTCTGTGTCACCCACTCTTCCTCTGTATCAGAATAGAAGCTGTGGCCAGAAAGACCCAATGATGAGCTGATCCCTGGCTGTGGTTGCAGCTCCTGGGGCTTTTAGCAGTTTGCATAAACTACTCTAACTCCTTCAGGGTGCTTTAACTCTGTGCAGCACGACCTGGGCTGGACACATCACTCACAAGCTCATGGAAGTACGTAGGTTGGCTTTCGGCCACCCCCTTAACTTCTGCGTTAGTTGAAGATCTAGCGCTTTGTTTTTAAAGACTTTTTTTTCCATTTCTAAGGCAAATTACATGCCAAATGTATTTAACTGGTGTAACTATTGACACTGTGTGTTTACCTATGCAGATATTTGGATTATAAGGAAATCAAACCAGAAATAAGAACTTTCTCATAAATCATGTCACCTAGCATAACAGTTTGCATTTATGTAGAATAGTGGATAGCAGCAAAGTTTCCTTGGGCTACAGAATTTCATTTAACACACAGCATGGTTTTTAGTAATGAGGTGTTTTCAGCAGGCTGATTTCTATATGTCTTAAAGCAGGAAAGTCACATCACAGCTTACATTAATGTACACTGTCAAGCTGTCTAGAGTGGCTCACGACTGTGAGTGCCAACTTCAGGGCAGACTGTTAAAAACCGAGCCCAAACTGGTTTGTGTGTTCTATACCAAGCATGTATCAAGTGTGAACTCCTACAGCAGCCTTAACATGGAGTGACAAACAGTCCCCTGGGGTACTCCAGTCTATCTTGCTTTTGTGATAGATGGTTCCTTACACCAAAAATCATAACAAAATTCAGATTATTCCCAGGCCCAAAGGACCAGTCACTTACCCCAAGTCAACTGTACCTTAGATCTCTCACTAAAGACAGTGCTTGTAGCCAATCCTATAATAAACTAAAGATTTATTAACTTAAATAAAAGAAATCAGAGTATTATTTAGCAGATAGACATATATACACACAAACGAGCCTTCGGTTCCAAAAGGTAATAGAAACTGCTGGTAATAAAAGCTTTCTGTGTCCTCTAGAGCTAACCCAAGCAGCTTGAGAATCCCTTGCTTATGCTTAGAAATATTGCCCTCTCCAAATCCCAGGTAGCATAGTGATAGTTCCTTTTGGTCAGGGATTTTTATTCCCTTCCCTCGGAGTTCTGATGGGACAAGTGTTCACTCCCATCTCCTCTTGATGGGGATGGGGGAAGCAATCAACAAAGTCTTTGTGCTTTAATGTTTCACAATGGCTCATTTCGTTTCAATGGGCCTTCTTGTGTGCAGGACCAGCACTTTACATTTAATTTATGCTTCTTTCCTGTTTGGTGAGTTACACAATTACAGAGGTTTACAATGCAAACACTCAATATACCTTTATACCATGGGATACAGATGTTATAAGTGAGATCAATACATGCAGCAGTCTACAAGTCTAAACACATTCTTATAAACTTTGCATCTATTCTAACAATGCTAACACACAGGTGAGCCAGACTGGTTTCCTTCTATGCATTTGTCAGTGTTCAGAGAGGCAGAGGTGCCTGGGCAGGATACCTGGTCTGCCAGCATCATATACACCATAGCATATATTAATGCATATGCATACCTGGGCTCTAATTCTGTCCTTGGGTACATGTGTAGGGTTCCATTATAATCAATGGGAGCTGCACACATGCATCTAAGGGCAGGAATTTTCCGTTAGCATGAATTTTTCAGAAAATGTAATTATTATGTATGATAATTTTAGCTAATGAATACATTTGTATGACTCATTTATTATGTATCACTCATTTATAAGATGTTCACAGAATGTATTATTAATTATTATTAAAACCATGTATTTATTTTAATTCATATTTCATTAGAAATTAAAGAAACGAACATAAGGGTTACTTCTTTGAAATATTGCAGACTTTCTTTTTAACCTTTTCTAAACTAAAATGTAGTCTCCTCTGCATACACAGAGTATCCAGTTCCCATAGAAGTCGACGGACTTTGGATCAAGCCCACTGTACTATAACATATTTTGGAAAGGCTATTATTAGGGTATTAGCCTACTGTAGGCACATATAAGGGAATATAGGAAGATAATTGGAATAATAGAAGCTGGGACTCAAAAGACTTCATTGGCCATCAAGTACAAACACAAACACAACCATTTGCAGTCCCTTGAGATGAATGTGTTTTTGGGCAGGAGCCATCTCTATTTCTGTGTTTGGTACAACGGGGGTCTGTGTCTGACTGGGTCTCCTAGGTGTTTCCACAATACATGCAATAAATAATAATGCCAGTCATAATAATATTGTTATCTAGTGTTGGTTTTTTTTTAATTTTTGAAATGGGGCTCTATTTTGTATTTATATTTTCTGCCATCTTGTGCTACCAGTTCATCAGTTTTCTGTAGTGGTGAAGGAAGGAAAGGACTCGTTTCTTTAAATCACAAGAATTTTTTTTCCTTTAGAGGCTTTTATTGAAATGTAGTTGTTAATAAATATAGCTACATTTTCAGAATCCGTTTCTCCTGTTCAAACCCTATACATCTATTTGACCAACCAGTTTGCTTTAAATTAGGTTAAATTGGATATTACTAACCCTTGAGGAACAGAGAAAGAGATTACCTTTGATTTTAAGAATTGTTAATTTTGTTTACTGAGGGGAATAAAAGACATATTATTCTTCCACCACTTGGTATTCACCTTTGGTAATCATCCATCAATGGAAGTCTTTCCATTGATCTCAGTAGGCCTTAGATCAGGCTCTTTGCCCTTTAAGATGATGTCAGTTGAGGGCTCTCTCAGACCTTAATCACCCCAGACTGCTTGGAGCTCCTGTGCTAAGAGGGCTTCTCTCAATGACCAATTTTGAATCAGCCTCAGTGAGAAAAGACTAAGATGCCTTTAAAACCAAACAGGCCCAGTTCAGTCTCAGTGCACAAATTGCCACCAAACTGAACCCTTTATGTTAGGGGATACCTGTGAGCGTGCAATGTGTGAGTGGTGTTCACTGGTGTCAATGGGATAAAATAAACTAGATGCATAGCTGGTTCGTTCACCAAGCCAAAAAGTGCTGCCACAAGAGAAATGAGCCATTTAGGATACCCCCAGTAATGCAGTGTCCCCTTCACTTTTGGGGTCAGCATCCTACTGTGGTTCTAAAATAAGAGTTGGGATTCATGAAGGAGAGCAGTTGGACAGATATCTGGTGGCGCATAGTCCCAATTTCCAGAGTTTCCACTGATCAATCACTGAACCATCACTGGAGAGGCAGGCGGAGACTGAGGCTGGGTTGAAGGTAAAATAGACTGTAAGGGCACCAGTGATCTTTCTTCTACTCCAAGAAACTGGTGAAGAAGGCTGGGCTGGTGAGGGTCCTAGAATATGAGAGATTGTGTATAAGATCTGTATGAACAGATCTATGAGATCTGTATGAGCAGATCTCCTGTAAAAAATAATTTCTTACTAAGGTGTAGTAAGGCCTATATAAAATGGAGATGATGTTCTGAGAGAGCTTCTCACCTGATGTGATCATAAAAGGCAAAGTATCAAATACTGGTTCTCCTGACATCTATGAGTTTTGCCATTCATTTTAGTAGGAGCAGAATTTGGCCATAAGTGAATCCCCAAAAAACAAACTAATAAAACAGGCTTTGTTCCTTAATATATAAAAGTTCTTCCGAGACTGATCTTGTAGGCCTGATCCAAAAGTCACTGAAGACAATGGAGAGATTCTCGTTGACTTCAATAGGACCCATTCTTTCTGTTTGCTGTATGGTAGTACCGACATAGAATCTCATCAGCAATAGCAAACCAGTCATCCAGCCAGGCAGTCAGCAAACCAGCATGTAAATAAAAGAATTATCTCTGCCTACAAAAATCTGGCAATATCCACATTCCAAAAGAGTGATTCATTTTTCAAATCAAACTGATTTTTAAAATTCTGGGATCAAACTTTAGCAACTTTAAAATGGCCAAACTAATATGGCTGTATAATGATAAAATAAATTTGTTCCCCAATGCTTGGATATTAAAGTTCAATTCATAGTGAATTTCTACAACTAGATTACAATCTACTGAAAAACAGATTTTATAATGGGAATGCTAATACAGCCTTAATGATGGTTGCCCAACTGTGCTTCTATACTATCGACCCTTTATTTCTGAGGTGCATTATTTGAAAAATGTCTGGTTCCAAATGTAGCAAAATGAGAAATTACAGACCCTGTCTAACAAATCAAAAATAAATGAAGTAACAACATAAATGTAAATTTACAGTTATTTATAATTTACAATTTTTACCTTGTTTTCAATTGTCTCTTAGTCCTCTTCATTCTAGGAGCCCATTACATTTTATTATGCTAAACCTTATCTTGTGTCACATAAATTACAGTTAAAGATCTTAATATTAAAGCCTCTTAGCTCCAAGACCATATTTCAGGCTTTGTTCAAACCAGACATTAATGCTGAAATTGAACACAGATCACTTTGTCATCATTACCTGTGATCTCAAAAGTATAATACAATCTTTGCTATATATGGCACAAAAAATGCTTCTTTGTATAATACTGAATTATGGAGATATATTGGTATTCTTAATATTTTGACAAAACAATAAAACTAAATATGTTAGCTCTCCAATAGATACCAGCACATCAGCCTAGCTACTATAGCAACAGTTATACAGATAAAGGTTTATTTATTCCCGTTAAAATAGGAAATTACTCATAAACTTATTTTAATCCTGATTCCAAAAGCCTGTTTGCTAATACTATACCTTGTATAAGAAAGATTAGTAGACCTGCTTTGATTCTATAGCTATCTCTGTTTACATGCCAGTGCTGTCCCTTCTGCAGCTGTTGTTCCATCTGTGACTCGAGTGATGCTAAACATCAATACAGAATCTTTCATCTTCCTATGTGTTACTTACTTCCTTGCCAGAACTATCTAAAGATGGCATAACACTTTCTTTATCAAGAACATTTCTGGAAGCTCAATAGTGATCTGGACTGCATGCCTTCACGGGAAGGGAATAGGAAGCCTGATGACACTATGCAGGTTCCCTGCACCTTTACTTTGGACATGCCATGAGTAAGTAAGTGCTGGTTGCTTGCTTACTCCTTCCTTGGGGCAGAGAGTGGGTAGGGAGGGGTGAGGTATGGGCTCCACTCCCTCCATTTGCTGGCCAGTAAAGATGAGCACAGGAGTGCTTTGCTGATGATGTAGGCCACCAGCAAATTACTGTCCCTTTGGAGGAAGGCAGAATCAGGGAACAAATTGTGTCTTCTTCCCTGGGATGCTTCTGGGGCAGTGCTTCAGCTCCCCAAACTTTGTCCCCTAATGGGACAAAATCTAGCCCTTAACTCATCAAATCCAGATCTCTCCCTTTTGGCAACTAGATCCCAAACGATTATTTATGAAAGGATTACTCGTCTATGCCAGCAGAGGCCTTGTAGCTCCTCTGAGAGTTCTCTTCCTCGTGCACTCTGGATTCATTATTTATTGACTGATCTCGAGTTCCTCATGGATGTGCACATACTGAGCTAAAGTCTGTTCTCGGTTACAGCATTGTAAATTGGGGAAAAGCCCGTTGATGCCCGTGGAGCTGTCCCAGATTTATATTGGTGTAGTTGGGAACAGAATCTGACCTATATTGCAAGTCCATCAAGTGGTTGTGTCAGTGTACATGTTTCAAGAGGTCATGCAACATGTTGGGAACAGTATTTTTATAGGAGACACCTGGATAAAATTCAATGCAGAATTATAACAATTTGTAGAGGGTATCCTAGAATACTGGGCAATTAAAAAAAGTCAGACATGGCATTTCCTTTCAGAAGAGCTCTTGTAAGATGAGCTATCTCACTGCCCCATTAGCAGGAGGTGGTGGAAGCTCTTGCATGCCAGAAATAGTAATAGCAAATAATATTTTAGCTGCTTAGTTGCCATTTGTCTGATTGCTATTGATTATTAATTTTGTGTGATAGGTCACTAAGTCACATGGTATTGTTTCTGTTGCCTGATTGGATGAATGGTACATTTTTTTTAAACAGTAGACTAACAAATAACAAATAATGCACACTCTGGTCTGCAGACATTACACCCTTGTTTGCATACAAATTAAGGCACTTGTACAAAGTAAAAAGATTCATGCAAAAAAGTACTTGCTACTGTAACTATTTGTGAATAGTGAATATAAAGGTTGAAATTAACAACTGTCCCAAATGTAAACAACTACCACAACCGCTATTTTATATAATCACCCAACTCCAAATAGGTACCAGCTACTTATAATTGTTGCAATATAATATTCCACACAGTGGATCAAAATATTGCTCTCCCCTTGTGTTATATTTTGGGCTACAGGAACGTCTCTGATTATCATGAGAGGGTTAGTTTTAATATACATTTTTTCATTTCAACTGGATGCAAGGTCATGTGTTCTAGTGATGGAGGTATAAATATTACATTGGATGGTTAGAAGAGTCTTGCTCCTGTTCCTGGAGAATCCCCTGGGGTAAAATATTTCGTCAGGGCTGCTGCTTGCCTGCTCGTTTTAATTTGCTTACATTTTACAAATAAATAGATTGTTGACTTCAGACAATCATATTAATAATCCAGTTCTGTTATCTTTTTAGAGGTTTGCCATTTTAAATGCATATTAACATTATTCTTGGGAATAGCGATATCTCTTTTTCAATGATAAAATAACTTTTATATTAAAAAGAGTAGCTATGGACTTGTGGCTAAAGCACTGAATTAGGATCCAGGAGAGCTGGGTTCCCTTCCCAGCTCTTCCATAGTTTTCCTGTATGACACTGGGCAAGTTATATAGGCACTGATCCAGTAAAGTACTTAAGCATATGCTTGATCTTAAACCTATGAGTAGTCCCAATTAACTTCAATAGGACTACTCATGGGTTTAGATTAAAGCATGTGCTTAAGTGCTTTACTGGATCGGAGTATTAATTTTTCTGTGCCTCACTTCCATACCTGTAAAACAGAGATAATCATACTCCTTTTCTCCTACCCTTTGCCAGTCTGGGCTATTTAGATTATTAGCTTTTTGCAGCAGGGCCTCTCTCTTACTATATGTATATACTGCACCGAGCACAGTGGGAACCCGATCTCATTTCAGGATTATTAATGCTACTGCAATACAAATAAAAATAATAATAACAATTCTCTGCCTTAGCTATGCCACAGGAGACTCTGGTAGACTGTCTATCTCAGACTTTTCCACAGATGGTATTTCTGTTGGTCCTGTATGCATGATCATTTTGTAAGTGCCAACTTTCCTGATGTGTTTTGTGGTGTGCACTTCTTTATGGTCTTCAGAACCTGTTGTTGTTACATGTATGCTAAATGATAACAATTCATTCTGTTCATTTATACAGCTACACTTTTATCTGCAGGATGGTTATTAACTGGGGATTGTTTATTATGGCAGAAGATAATTTCATTGAAAAAGCAAACTATCTATCATACGTAGTCCTGTCATGAGTGCAGGGGACTGGACTAGATGACCTCTCAAAGTCCCTTCTGGTCCTATGATTCTATCCTGCTTACTGCCTAACAGGCAGACATTTGGATTTGGGCATTTTGTTTGTTCGTTTGTTTGTTCATATGAAAGTCAAGCAATTAACTGATTCATTTGATTGAAAGAAAAATGTATCATAATTGCTTCAGTCTATCCAGCAACTACTAGAATTTTTTGTTGATGGCGTAAGAACAGCAGACCTCTATGATACATCACCTGTGTTGACTGTTTTACAAAGCTATTGCCATTTGGGCAATAGCTAACAAAAGAGGCATGAAATCTGCCATTTCCGGTTAGTCTTACCTGTTGGCCTTACACACGTGAGATGCTAGGAAGTGTTGTGATGAAATTGGTTTTCTTTGGTAGAATAGTTTAGTCCATGTCAATCCAGTCTGCAGATGCAATATATTTATAAGGCCCCAGACCTGCACTTATAAAAACCATGACTAGCTACCTGCCCCATTGTGACGATTCTATATCTGGATAAGGGGGCCAGGATGGAATATAAATTAACCTGCCCATGCTATGCTCATCCCTGACTTTATTTTACCCTCATTGTGAAGGTGTAATATTGGAGTCTTCAGGGTGTAAGGAGAACAACTCCACATATGGAAATTCAGGCCCTGACCCTGTAACATGTTATGCATGGGTGGGATGCCACTGAAGGATACAGCCGCTTGGCAGCATGATACACACTGTAGGGTCAGAGCCTTAGCCAATCTGCCCTTTCCGTACTTTGTGCACAGTGGCTAGTGTTACCATTTACAGCTAACTGAAATGTGGTGGGCATTTTTAAAAAAATGATATTTCAAAATTCAGAATTTCATATTCTCAGACAAGTTAGACCTGCTGACTGAAGAACAGCAAATAAGTTCACTGAAAACTTGAACAATTCTGACCAGGTCAAATTACCACCACCTTAGTCTCTAGGAATTCTCTGTAGTGAAGCTGACATCCTATAAGCAAAACTGCAGATAATGAGGTAACGTTATTTGTTTATCTATGTGAAAACTATTTTGGGAATTTTTTAAGGCGTAACCACTCTCCTGATTTAGGGCAGGTCTACATTTCAAATGCACCGATGCAGCTGTGCCACTGTAGCACTTAAGTGAAAACGCTCCTATGCCGATGGGAAAGCTTTTCCTAGTGGCGTAGTTAATCCACGTCCGCTTCTCCCATTGACTTCAGTGGGCCAGAATTTCACTCATACTGAAGGAGAAACAAGTCTTGAAATGTAGCAATTCATTTCTTACACGTGTTTTATTCCCTTTAAATCATATCCCGTATCATACAGGTGTTGTATCAGCTTAAAGGGTCTGATCCAAAGTGCACTGAAGACAATGCGAAGTCTTTCCACTGATTCCAACTGGCTTTGGATTAGGCCCTAACTGCTTAGTCAATATGGTCCTTATAATCTTCTGTGCCTATATGAAAAAATATTCACATCCATTTTTTTCTCCAATATTAGATTACTGATTTGTAAAAATTATTTCACTTGAAATTCAGATTAAGCTTTGATGATTTTTACTAGTGACCTTCATTATAATTATTTTGTCTTTTGCAGATGTCAAATTAAAATGATTTATCAATTCCAAAGTTAAAACATATTTCCGATGATCGTGATAATTCTCTCTCAGATGAGAGTCCATCATGTTTCAGACGTTAGGGTGGCAGAGTGCTGTAATGGCAGCCATAAGTCAAATACAGATTTATATATTGGGGACTCCCTTGATGTATATCAAGATGAAGATACCTAGTGGGTTCTTTCTCAATCCCAGCAGAGACTCAGTAGCATAAGAGGCTTTACATTGGATCCCAAACAGAGAGGTCTTCTTTTATCCTTATTGGAGATGAAAATGCCCACTGACAGCCACTTTATATATTATTTACAAAGAAAAAATGTAAATGGAAGTGCTAATTCGCCCTTCTTTTTTAGGGAAACTTTGAAGTGTGTGGTTCATGCGGTTGAATGCACTGTTTTTCAGTTCTCCCATCTACAAAGCTCTATCTGTTAAATAAATCGCCACATTAAAATAGTCGAGCCAATGATGTTGGCTTTTTTTTATCTTGCATGAAATAATTATGTCTACAGGAAAAATATTTTTACCATGTTATGTTTTAGATATAAATTTGTTTCATTTCAGATGAAAGCGAAATATAATTTTACTTCCCAAGTGTAAATTAGATCCAGTAAAATGCAATGGAGTGTAAAGTAGACGGATGTATTAGAAGTAAATTCTTCCCACAAATTCTTCCCTTCTGTATGTACATGGTACTATCTGGCAGGAAAACTTATTGCCAACTTAACTCTTCATCCACATATTACACGACATATTACAGAAAATCATCAACATTGTTTCCTTATGTTGAGGAGAAAGCTTGTTCAAAGCACAATTGTTGCTATTTTAATATGCTTAACCCAGCGTAAATGGAAGAGCATGTGAAATTTAAGGGAAAACATATAGAAATTTCTTTTTAATTTGAACTGGTCCCAGTTGATTAAACATCTCTAAAAAAGATTGCTGATTTTAAGGAACTGATTCTTTCCACCTGTACTCATGCCAGCTAGTACCTTAATCCATATAATTAGTCCCACTGAATTCATGGGCCTACTTGAATGGTACTTATTATTTGCAGGTGTGGCTGATTTGGGTCCAAAATGTTTCATTTTTCTTATCAGGGTATCAAGAATTACTCCTGTTCTCTGTGTCATTCTAGTAAAATCGGTTATCACATTAATGGTGATGTGCAAGTGAAAGATAGCAGAAGTTTATCCTTACATATTTTCACAAAACTATTTTAATACAATTAGAGCTTATATTATTATTATTACTGTCTGATAGTGCCAAGTGGCCCCTCATAATAGGGCTTATGTGGAATTCAAGTGATACATAAGCTTTGTGTTTGCTGTCTGCAGGGGGTGAATTTCACCCTTCATAAGCACCAAAAGGAAGAAACAGAGCAAGGACTAGTGTTCAGTGTTAGAGGTTATATACATAAACAGAAAATCCCCCACAAACTCATTGAAAGGTGAGTGTACACTGTAATTTACTCACCATGGCACAAATCCAGAGCCCGGCATCCACTCAGAAATCTGACAGGTCATGAAAGGAGAAGACTGAATAAAGCAGATCCTCCAGGCCTTCTGCACCACCCATGCAATCCCTCCAAACTTGTGTAGCTCCAACTTTGCCATAAGGCTTTGGAGATGCTTCCTTCCACAAGTTTAAGAGAAGGATTAGCCACTGCCCCTTCCTTTCTGTGCAAGCTGGTCTAGCTCCACTAACTTTTGCTCCATTCTTCCAATGTAAAAGGCAGAACACCTGGACTCAATTTGACAACTAACACTTAGATATCACAATGGCTCTTAGATACTATGATGACAAGCACTATAGAAAAGACTAAGGTGAAAATGTTTGATATGAAAATCCTCCTATTTTATCTATCATTATTGTGTTTTAATGGTACTGAAGTACGAGCCACTCACTGGAATAAAGGGATCTATACATTAATAAAACTTTTTTGTTATTTTTCATAGGCCTCCATTATTAGTACAGTGAAAAGTGTTTTCAATAACCAATCAAGGGATTGACAAAAATCGTCTGTTTAAGGAGGTGATCTTCAAATACAGATGAAGTCAAATTTTGCATTGGGACATTTTGGTCTCTTAAGACAAAAAGTTTCCTAATAATTTCTTGTACAAGATTTTAGGCTACCTGTAATTTCTGGAGATCTGAATCTCTATGTAGTATTCATTTTATATAGTTCAGGCCCTGCACAAATTTTTTGAGAAAAGCAGTGTAAAATGTTCACCATTAAATAGCATCTTTGATATTCAAGCAGATCAGATTTAGGGAACAAACTAAGCTATCAAGAGAGGCAGAGTTGTGCAGAGAGACCTTGTAAAGCACCTATAAATAGGGCATTTAAAAGATAAATATCCTGATTATATGTCATGTTGGCAATCATTTAAGAATTACTATGAGAAGCCAGAAGTCCGGACTGGCAAACCAGGACTTGGCGAACTTCGAAGAGATTTGAGAACTAGGCTGATTGAGATTCATAGACAAACTCTTTACTGTTACAAAACTCTTTTATTAGTCCCAACAAAAAGATTGCTGAACTTCATAGGTCATAGAAATGTAAAGCACTTTCACAGGAAAACAAGACAGGAGTTGGTATGGTCTGTGTTTTGCGACTGAATTGTCTGACCATCCCAAAATGAACAGTAACTTCATTTCTGATGTCCACTAATGTGTTTTCATACGATGGTCCTTTTGTTAGTTTGCTGAGTTTGAAATCAATGGAAGTTAAGAGCCTAAATACTTTTGTGGATATGGGCGTCAGGCACTCCAGGCAAAGGAACTCTGACTGTGAAACTCCAATCCAGATCAGCTCATACTAAACCCTGGGCAGAGCATGTTTAGATCAATTGAGGTCAGACTAAATGATCTGGTGGTTCCGTCTGGCCCTAAACTCCATGACACTAAAAAGCAAGACCCACCCTTTTGCTACATCATTCCTCCAGTAGTGGCTTCTTTCTTTGGGTTATAGGAACGTAAGAATGGCAATACTGGATCAGACCAATGGTCTATCTAGCCCAGTAGCCTGTCTTCCAACAGTGGCCTGTTCAGAGGGAATTAACAGAACAGGCAATCATTGAGTGATCCATCCCCTGTCATCCACTCTCAGCTTCTAGCAATCAGAGGCTAGCGACACCTAGAGCATGGGGTTGCATCCCTGACTATGTTGGCTAATAGCCGTTGATGGACTTAGACTCCGTGAACTTATCTAATTCTTTTATGAACCTTGTTATAGTTTTGGCCTTCACAATATTCCCTGGAAACAAGTTCTACAGGTTGATGGTAAATTGGGTGAAGAAGTACTTCCTTTTGTTAGTTATAAACATGCTGCCTATTAGAGTGACCCCTGGTTCTTGTGTTATGTGAAGGAGTAAAGAACACTTCCTTATTCACTTTCTCCCCACCAGTCGCGATTTTATAAACCTCAATCATATCCCCTTTTACTCATCTCTTTTCCAAGCTGAAAAGTCCTAGTCTTTTTAATCTCTCCTCATACAGAAGCTGTTCCATACCCTTAAACATTTTTGTTCCTCTTCTCTATAACTTTTCCAATTTTAATATATCATTTTAGATGGGGTGAGCAGTATTGCACACAGTATTCACGGTGTGGGGATATCATGAATTTATATAGTGGCATTATGCTATTTTCTATCCCTTTCCTAATGGCTCCTAACATTGTTAGCTTTTTTGACTGCCGCTGCATATTGAGTGGATGTTTTCAGAGAACTGTCTGCAGTGACTCCAAGATATCTTTCTTGAGTGGTAACAGCTAAATCAGATCCCATCATTTTGCATGTATAGTTGGGATTATGTTTTCCAATTTCCAAAACTTTGCATTTATCAACATTGAATTTCATCTGCCTTTCTGGTGCCTAGTCACCCAGTTTTGTGAGTTCCCTTTGTAATTCTTCTCAATGCTTTGGACTTAACTATCTTGAGTAATATTATATCATCTGCAAAGGTTGCCACCTCACAGTTTATCCCTTTTTCCAGATCTTTTGTGAATATGTTGAACAGCACTGATCCCAATACAGATCCGTGGGGGACATCATTATTTACCTCTCTCCATTCTGAAAACAGACCATTTATTCATATCCTTTGTTTTCTGTCTTTTAACCAGTTACTGATCCAGAGAGGACCTCCCCTCTTATCCCATGACTGCTTACTTTGCCCACTGGGATAAATACAGATGGTGGTTCCACAGTACGCTCAGAAAGTTTTCTTGCAGGGAATAAGTCAATCATTTCCAAACTCATGTGTTACCAATTCAGTGCATTTGTGCCGTTTCTTCTCCATCCAACCTTATTTGGAGGTTGTGTCTACATCAGTGTTGTTGCTGTTGGTTTTAAACATCTGATGTAATGCAAATTTGGGGTTAATCTAGCACCCATTGAAATCAGTGGGAGTTTTGCTCTTGAATTCAGTGAGTGAAAGATCAGATCGTTCATTAACAAACGGAAAGATTCAGGGTAGGGAATCACAGAAAATAAGTTGGGGGGAAATGTTTCTATATAGCTTTGCATGAGATCTTTATTACTTTGCACAGTGGGGAAACAAAATAAATGTAAACCAATAGTTGTTGTTACTTGTAATAAGTAATGTGATACTGCTGCTTTTCTACACTGTATAAACAACAGTTAAGTAATACAGGATATATTGAGTGAATGATAATTCCCAAAAGTTCCTGATTTCATACACATCAACAATTTGGTTAAACAATAATTTCCAGAAACCTCAGCCTTTTAATAAAGATATTCACTGCTGGCAGAAATCTCATCCTCCTCGCTATTTATGCCTCCCTATATTTTCTACAGGTTTTCTTCTCAGCACTTTGTTACTCAATTATGCATCATGTTTACCATGTTCATTTTACAACTACATGACTGTAAGGTTGGAAGCAGCAGCTGCTCTGGGAGGCTAAGAAGAACCTTGGTTATCTGATAGCTCCCTTGACTCATTTTTCCGCCCCAGAAATAAGATGCATCTTTGATTTGCTCCTTGCAAACAGACAGAAACAAACCTCCCAAGATTTCCAAGAAGCTATTCTGGGTGGTCACTTATGGCAACTGGTTAAAGAACTATACAATTTGTATTATTATCTTCTTCTGAATGGAGAAGCATAATATGATTATAATGGCTAAATATATGCCAGAATTTATTCTGTCAATCAGCTGTCCATTACACAAGATCTCGTATTGAAACACATTGCAAACATGTATTTTAGTCAGCCCAGGCTTACTCACAGTGGCAAAAGGAAGACAAAGGAAGCAGTAGCTCCCTTTATTCCACATTGGGACCAATTAGCTCCAAAGGGGAGATGGCTCTCTTAGCAGCAGTGTCACTATAATCCACTCACCTCTGGTCAGCTGCTGCTGTGAATGTGGGAAAATATGCCTCCCGTTGGCTGGTGCTCTCTGTGGCAGCTAGTGGAAGAGGAGGAGATAGTGATAGTGACATTATGACATGGGCTAAAAGCCAAACTATTGATGATTGCCAAAGAGACAGGGCTTCGCCACTAACTAACCTGTCTCCAAGGTTGAATCCAGGCATAGGCTAGAGGGGTCCAGCCTTTACTCATGTTTCAAACCTGAGTTTGCAAACTCAATGGTTCTGGGGGTGGTCAGGGCTTAAAACCTGTTCATCCTTCTGTTGTTGTGAGGTGGGTGGAATTACTCTTCTCCTGTATTAGAGAAAAGCTCACCATTAGAAGCTGATGGAGTCTTGTCCATGGGTGGTGGTGTTCTCTCATCATAATATTTGGGCCTTTTTTTCAGGTTGTCTTTCCGGATATGGTACAATGGAATCTTGGAATCCTTCATCAATGGTTTAGGGGGAGGAGCTCAGAGCATGCCCTCTCCAAAATTAATTTGCAAGCACAAGCCACTATAAGGCATAAATTGTTACTGTTAATAAAGTGGGGACTGGTAATGCCACTTTCTCCTTAATCTTGTAGGCATTGTCTTCCTCTGGAAAAAGTAAACAGTATAACTCTGCTCTTCTGTCACTGACCACCAAAGCTTCCAGATAAACAAGGGTTGGCCACATCCCTCAACAACAGTGGCCACCATGAATTTTGTTTGATAGACTTTTTTAGGCTGACTATGTACTTTGAAAGAAAAGGCAGTTTTACACTTCCACATAATCATATTTAAATTATTTATATACCTATCAAAGGAGACACTGATATAATTCACCTCTGGATCAGTGGTTCATATCCAACCCAGTTCAGTCATGTCCAAAACGTGCTGCCTTCTGCAACTAGAGCAGTGCCTATATTAGTTGGTTCTCTTACTTCTGATCCAAACGGATGGACTGTCCACATCATACCTGTGACTGGCACCTTTTTGGCAGCTTCAAAAAAAGAGGCCAAGGGCTGAATGGACAAGTAGAATGCAATTTATAAAGTTGAACTTTTAGCTTTAGAAAGTGTAAAGACTTATTAGAGGGTGAGATATCACAGGACCAGGCAGTAACTTTTCTGTTAGAGTTAACACAATATACAGTATTAGGAACTGCACTGTATATATCTCATAAACTAGTTGGTCTGCTGTACACTGAATGCCTGCAGTCTCATAAAATGTTATTCTTTGCTTTATCTTGTTAGCATAATGTGAAGCTTCATTAAGCAGCCGGATGAATCATATAGTAATTGGATATAATGAATTTAATTTTGTAATTTCTTTTTCATAATGAAACAAAGTCATATTTTATAAACCGGCAAAGTATTGTTTTGAGTTATGGATTTATGTTCATGTTTGGCAAAAAAAACGCACACCTGAGAACTGATGGCTATTTTTTTATCGGACATTCTGGTATGTGGTTGGTGGGGTTTGTTTTGTTAGTCCCTACAAGGACACCAAATGAATCGGTGCTGTTTGGGGAAAGCCAGCAGCTTCATCTGAGGTAAGCAGTGGTGGTAGATTGCCTGCCTGCAGTATGTAATTCTGAATCCATGTGGTGAATAGCCAAGAGAGTGTGGAAACAGGGTGGAGAAGGTAAAACATTGCAGGGGAAATGTCATAGCAAGTGCCAGACAGGATTAGACCAGAGACTCACCAAATCCTGTACCCTGTCACTGATGGTAGCCAGCACCAGGTACTTAAGAGGCAGATGTGAGGTAATCTACCCCCATTCTGGGTTTTAGGCTAATCTGTAATACTTAGAGACCAGTGTGTCATGCCAGTCTGATAACTCACAATACAATGTGGCACCTCAAAGCACATCAGTATAATGTGGGTGTTGTAGGTGCTCAGGACCTCCCAGAGTGCTCAGCGCTTCACAGGCCAGACATTAATGTCGGAACCCCAATGACTTTCTGATGACCTGTGCTTATAATATCCTCCACCCTTCCCACTAGTTGGTCAGTGAAGATGTTCCCAAAGAAATAAAACCTAATGATAAAACAGTACTTGAAATATCAACATCCCTGCCCTAATTAGAGTCGGGCCAATGGGCACTAATTGCATATCTGAAATGCACCCAGTTGAGTTCTTTCTATTGTAACTTGACTACGCGTCTCAGCACTGATTAATAGAGGCAGAGCTGCAAACTAAAATGCAGTTAATTTATTGTAAGTTTTATTAGGCATATAAAAGGAGACCAGGAATTACTCGCCTTTCGTTGCTAGAGATACATTTCATCTATGACTCAGACCAGATTCTTCACAGATTAAGCTTGTTAATTTTACTTATTGCCAGCATTCTTCCCCACATTGCTGCAGCGAGAGCCATGGGCTCTTGTCTAAAATGGACAGAATGAAAAGAACCGGGGGGCCCTGGACAACAGTTACATTAACTACTTTGTCCTTTTAATTCATCTAATTACATGCAAGAAAAAAGAAACAGACCATTTGCAGGCTGCCTTTAGTTGCCTTTCTGCAATGATGCTGAGCCAGTGCTTTTGTGGGCTTTTTGTTGTCTTATTAGGGAGCTTTTGTTCAGAGAGATGGTTAAAGCCATTTTCAGCAGCTAGCGAGATGAAACAGTTTCAATAAGGACACAATGTACTTGTTTAAATTACCTTTCAAAATGCTCAAAACCATTAAGGGGGAGGTGCTGCAAATAAAAGTTGGAATTTTTTTTTGTTATAATGTTTTACCTTAATAACAGCTTTTATTTTATTATAATCCATTAGTTGACAATATTATTCTATAGATTATTAGGCAGCAATTTTGTTATTTCATCACACTTTCAGCACTCACGCACAGTGCTAGAAACCACAAATCTCCGTATAATATGCTTTCAATTTTGTTAAAATCTGTATTTAACTGGTTTGGCTGTGAAACATCTTGGGGAAAATGCGTTTTTAATTCACTTCTGATTAGCTTAACGTTTGACAGAGCTGAGTAGCGACATGATGGTGTCTTATTTCCATCATTCCTACTATTACCTGTTTCCTAGCTTATCTTATTTATTATTTTCACTTCTCCAGCACTAAGAAGTCCAAGTTTAATCTGCAACTTCCACTAAAGGGAATTTATCCCATGTTGAATGACCATCACAGTCAGGAAATCTAATTAAAAAGAACTGATGTTCCTGTTTGCTGGCAGGCTAATAGTAATGTGAGGCTCTCAGAATATTTAGTGCCTACAGGTAAAATTAAAAAGGTACCAGTGAATTTAGATTTCAAAATCACAAACATAAGGTACACAAAACAATAGCTGTGAAGGTAAGGAAATAAGGGAGGCAAGTCTTGTCTTGGCTAATCCAGGAGGAACAGTAACATGTTTATCCTATTTCATGAGTGGCATGTGCTTACCTAAACTTAAACTCACTAGGCTCATCTCAGTATTATTGCAAAGTCCTGGTTTTTCCTAGAGAATATCCATGAGACAGCTTAGATTTGGAACATTTTATTACTTTACATTCCTTCTAATTTTTCAAATGAATTTACTGCTGGGGAAAGGTGTCCCAGAGACCAAAGGCTTCTTTTAATCTTCCCAGCAAGTCGCAGCATACAAGCTTCCTCCCTGCCAAAACACAGTAAGCAGGTGCAAGTCCCACAGAAGTCTCTGGGCCAAATTCACTGCAGATGTAAATGTCAGTGTAATGTAAATATAGAGTGTATATTGGTCATAAAATGGATGTTATTTTCAATGTAGTTTCACTTGCAGGGATCTGACCTTCACTGTGTGTGCAAGATGAATGTAGCCTGCAGGCTGAGTGGTGGAAGCGGACGGGGATCCTTGTAGTCAGAAAAGCAACAGGATGATGGCAGATAAAGCAGATGCCCCCTACTTTAGTTCATGCCTGCATCCCCTCCACAAGCACTCCCAGAGACCTAACTCTGCCCCTGGTGTAAGTGACACAACTCCCACTGACTTTAGTACTCACACTACACTAAAGGTAAATAAGTAAATTACATTTGTTTTGCATGCCCACTACGGGTGAAAGTTATCAGTGAGATTAAAATCCTCTCCTAGTCACTATGATGCAAATCTGGAATTATACTGACTTCTGTGCCAGGTCCTAGCCATCATTTAAACCTATAGTGGGGCTGCGCAGACGCGCTGTATTCAGGGCAGCCACCCAGGAGTTGAACTGTAGTGAAATCTGAACTGACCCTGAGCAGGCTAGCATGTATGTGTGGTGGGTCTGACATTCTGGGACGCAAGCCAGACCAGTGAGAGGTTGTGTCACCCCCTGCCCTGCAATCTGGGTGAGTCATAATGCTTTGCTGCTGTGGCTCCCAACCTGGGCTCCTCACAAACAGTCACACAGCAGGCAGGTGAGACCCTGAGTATCTGTGTATAGCCACAGCCCTGGTCCAGCCATTCTGACCCCAGCAGCCTGTCAGCAGCACACCGGCCATACTCTGGCTTCCAGCAGCCTTGGCTACTACTTGCAGGGTGACCCCAACACACTCTCAGTCCCAAATTTTCCCTAAAATCTTGTATTCTGCACTGTCCAGTTCTCTCCTGGACAGTGCAGATATTATAGGTCTATTGCCCCTGCAAGGGAATAATATCCAACAGTTTACTGCTTTAAATGGAGTTACCACACCACCCAGTTTAACCACATCACTGGAGTAGTTTTGATTAAATAAAATAAAACGAGTCTATTCAACTAGAAGAAGAAATAGATTTTAAGTGAGTACAAGTACAAGGCATTGAAGTCAGACATGGTGACAAGAGAAATAAAGATAAAACACGATCTAGTGCTAAAACTTAAACTAGACTTGGTTCTTACCACACGCGCCCAGCAACAGGACTGACCAAATTTCAGGTCAGGATCTATCCCCAAAGTCAAGTTGGCTGGTTTGTTTTGTCTTCTTAGATGACAAAGAGAGAAATGGACAGGGAAAGAAAGAGAGAATGAATACCTAGGATGTTTTGCCCCTCGCTTTTAGTGGCTTCTTCTGAGGAGTACCCCTCAAAGCAGAGGTTCTCAAACTTTTTTTACTGGTGACCCCTTTCACATAGCAAGCCTTTGAGTATGACCCCCCCCCTTAAATTAAAAACACTTTTTTATATTTTTAACACCATTATAAATGCTTGAGGCAAAGCGGGGCTAGGGTGGAGGTTGACAGCTCGCGACCCCTCATGTAATAACCTTGTGACCCCCTGAGGGGTCACAACCCCCAGTTTGAGAACCCCTGTCTCAAAGCAAAGTTTACTCAAACAGTAAAGAAGGCGACGGGAGTCTGAGGGGTGAAGGTGCCCCCATGCTCTTTCTTGTCCCCTGTGTATGTTGAACTGCAGATTTGCCTTGTGTCCCTCTTGCTGTCTCAAGGACCTTGTTTATTACTTATATGTAAATAGAGGTAAACACACATTCCTTTGTTTAAGATAGATCTGCTTGACCACTCCTGCCTGATCGGAGCTAACCAGGGTTTGAACATGTGCTACCAATATTGTTTAGGGGGAAGCCATAACTTTACGTATAATGTCTCTACATACATTTTCACCATGATATTATTGACCTGCACATTATTAGTTTTCCAGTGATACCTCGCAAGGCATATTTTGTACAAACATTATTACAATGGTGTATAGGGGCTGTGGGCAGGAAAAGAGACGGGGCATAAATGGGAAGTGGCTGTTTCCCAGCCTATGAAATAGATTAGGTACAGTGGAGAGGCTGCATTGAAGTTCTATATCCTTTTCACAGTCTGGGGGGGTTAATTTCATTCCCTCTCCATACAGCCTTCTAACAAAAATCAAATAATTGACCAGAGTGGGGGGAATGAATTTCACGCTGAATATCAAATATGTGACTTTCAGTGCAATACCTTGTCACTTTCACACCCAATTCCTGAGCAATGTGGAATTTACACCACTGCTGAATCTAGCATCCGCATCCTCTTTGCTGAAGCTGCCAGCAAGGATGCTGATTATAATGGTGGATTTTGGGATGAGGATGCTTGCCTATTAACCCGTACTGAGACCACCAACCCATTTCACATATGGCAACAGAGAGGCAGCTGTCACATGATACTGAGCAGGTGTTGAGGAGTAGAGCATATGAAGATAGCTTTAAGGCCCATCTGGTTCTGAGGAGATGTCTACACTACAGCAGCTGAGCCACGGTAGCCCAGACCCTTCCTACATGGACAGAAGAGAGGGCGGTTTTCCATTAATGTAGTTAATCCACCTCTCTGAGAGACTGTAGGCAAGTCAACAGAAGAATTTTCTGTCACCTTACCCACGTCTGCACCAACTACGCTTCTCAGGGTGCAAACATTTTCATAACCCTCAATGACGTAGCTAGGTCAATTTAATATTTTAGTGTAGGCCAGGCCAGAGTTAGGTTGATTCGTGTAGTTAATCAGACCCAATTCAGGGCTGCTCTCATTTATACCTATGACCTTGATCCTGCAAGCTAGTCTACATGAACAGACCTCTAAGCCTTTCGGTATGGCTCTACACAGGCGTAATGGTCCGCTTGTTTGGCTCAGCTTGCGGGATCAGCTGGTATCTGGTGAGGATACCAGGGCTAACTGTTTTTATATAAAGTGTCCTGGAGATTTAATGAACCCAAGTGGTTTTTAGGTCTCATTTGAAAGGTTGAAACAATCCACATACTAGTGTTGTATGTGGAACATCTATTCACACACCCTTATATTACTTATCACCAGAGCAGATCTGCTTTCTCCATTCATTGCCACTGCTCTTGGACTACATACTTTTAGGGGTCAGATGTTCAGTAAAGAACTAGCCAGTTGCAGTAAGGAAAAAATGCATTTTAATAGCACATCTAACCAATCATAGGCCTTGATCCTGCAAAGACCTATACATGAGCCTAACTTTAAGCATTCGCATAAGTCTGCAGAATCAGGGCCATGTTTATGTATGTTTTGTACAGTTTCTAAGCTAACTCTGCAGACCACATATTTGGCGCACAACTTGTGTATCTTAAATGTCAGAACATGGGCACATTTGTTTTCTGTAACAATTATATACAGATAAATATTTTTTAGATAAAGATTGCTATGCAAATAGTTACCGCCATGTTTCTACAAGTTCACATAGGAACAAATGAACACTCTGAGTAAGTTTCCCAGACCTGAAGAAGAGCTCACTGTTAGCGCAAAAGCTTGTCTCTCTCACCAACAGAAGTTGGTCCAATAAAAGATATTACCTCACCCACCTTGTCTCTCTTACGACTAAACAGGCAGATGTTGCTATTTTCAAATTATTTATCAAAATGTTGTTAAGCTCAGTCTTTCTTTCTGGTTAGATTGTTATGCCACATATTTACATTTTAAAAATTATTCTAATTGTGAATAATGATATAAAGTATTTTATCCCAGGCATTCAGATACTAAGGCTATTAATGTGGTATAAAAACTTAAACAGCCTAGATAGATACAGAATTAGTGTCCTCTTCAAAAGCACATTGATTTGCACACATGTATGTTAAGCCACAGAAAAGTTGACTACAGCCTCCAATTTCCTAGATGAACAACCATTAGTGTAATATGTCTACATTCTGTGTTTTTTTGGTTCTTAAAACTCCCAGAATTGTTTTTCCTTCTTCTTATTAAATCTTACTCAAAACAAACCAGAAAATATTATTGTTAACATTCACCAGTGAAGGTGAATTATTCTATAAAATTGTCAGTGGATCAGAAAGCACGCTCAGACTGCTCTATTTTAAATTGCAAACCGGGTTTATAATATCTTATGGAGAAAATACTAGATTCTCCAAGTTTGCCAAAAACACCTGTGATTTTAAAAAAAAAAATGCAGCTTAACAAATATCCTGAATCTCTGCGTTACTTATGGCAACTGGAGCTGAATAAAAGTGATTTTTATTTCCTTACAAAATGTATCTCACTTCTTTTTAATGGTAATATGTTTCCACAAAATGGTTCTCTCCATGTAGATAGGGAGAAGCCATAGAGACACCACACAAATAGCTCTTTTGATATTCTTTCTGATAAGGCCACCCTTTTACCACACAAAAATTAAGTTTGGTCGGCACATTATAATGTCCATGTGTTTGACCATTGAACGCCCTGTGTAGCCATTAGAAATAAAAGAAAAATCAATAGGGTTTCATTAAAACAGCAGGCAATCAGGGCTAAGGCACTAGCTTAATTACAGTTTCAGTAGCGTTTGCTTTAATTGGAAAGAATAAAAGAAGTGAAGTGGAGTGAATGAAGAAATTAGCATATCTATCACTGTTGTCACATTGTACCGTGGCCTTAAAGCACTGTTTGCTCTTTAGTATCTCTGAAGCTGTGTGAAGCCCTGAAAAAAATATGAAAAAGGCAATTAGCAAATAATCAGACTGCACCTTTGTAAAATTCTAATTAAAGTCCTTTATAATGCTGGAAATGTATTTTTTATCTTTATTAGATACACAGGATATAATTTACAACATGTTTGTTAATTTTATTTCTTTGGCATAATGCATATATATTTGGCATAATGCCTTAATTCATATATAATGAATACAGTAGTAAAGTCTTTGTACTATATGTTAATACTCTGCATTGGGAAAGGCCTCTCAGGCTACTGTCACACATCAAGTCCTCTTCATAAAGAAGTGACTCGTGGACCAACATGGAAGGCTTCCCTGGATGCGGGGCACTCTCTAGTCAATCAAAGATGCAAAGCAAGGACTGAGTTATGCCACGTGGAGAGAGGACACCTGAACACACAAGATCCTGGTAGCCTGAATATACATGAACCACACACAATGGGCTCACAAGGACGTATCCAGATTTGTACTGCTGCCAGGAAGGATGGGCTGGGATGGTTCAATGGCCCAACCACCTGCCATTAGCCACATCAGCTGGTGGGGTGCATGCTGCAGTGTGACTTCATAACACCTTGCATAATATAGAGCCAAGCTCCATGGTGGCTCTTGGCACAACTCCCATTGACTTCAATGGGTGCTGGATCTCGACTTTGGTGAACTACTCATCTTGTTGAGGCTGCCGCTATTGCTATTTTCCCACCATTTTATTTATTGATAGAACTGATATGAGCTCCATGTACAATATGCCTTGCGAGTGATTCTGTTCGTAGGGTTATAGGACATGTACATTAAAAAGCTGCAGCTATCAGGGAATCTGCTTGGTGAATACTTGGTGAACACTTCTTGCCTGAGCTAAGATTGGGAGTCAAGGGACATGGAGGTCTGTTTTTTGATCTGACCTTGACCTGCTGAATGACCTTGGGCAAGTCACTTGACCTCCGTTTCCTCATCTCTAAAATGGGGTTGATAATGCTTTACCCACCTTTGTAAAGAATTTCAAGATCTACAGATGAAGAGCCAGGTTTCAATCTCACTTATACTGGTGTAAATCAGAACTAGCTCCATTAACATCACAGAGTTACAGTGGTGTAGAACTGGTGTAAGTGAGATCAGAATTAGGCCCAAACAGTTATAAAGATGTGCCAATTTATTTTTTATTACTTAGTATTATTATTAACTATTCATATTGAAGAACTAAATTGTTCACAAACAAATCATGATTCCCATGGACTGATTTGCTACTTGAAATTATGCAATGACTATTTTGGGGAAAACACATTTCAGACTATGGATTGCTGATGAAAAAATTGCTAGAACTATTTATTTGAATATTTCAACAAGTACTCTGTTCCACTGTGTTGCATGATTGGGTGCCTTAGTCACATGATATTTTTTCTGTTCTCTTGTTGGATAAGTGCTGCTTCAATTATGGGGCGGGGAGGGGGGCATGAATAAACCACTAGCACTTTGAGTCTGTAGAGCAAGTAAGGGAGCAGTTGATGGAGAGATTAGGAGATAAACTGCCAAGATTACAGAATTTTAGAACATTTTATCTTTTATTTTCTGGACCACATATGTCATACATGGAACATTACTGCTTGATAAGGGATCAAATTATAAATTAGTTTTCTCTCATTACATTACATAAAACCTCATTACATTGTGTAAGAGAGAGAATCTGTGTGTGTGTGTGTTTACACACATCCAGACATATATATGCTGTATATATATTACTCATCAAGAAGATCAAGTGCTCTTACTAAATTTACAGGTCTCTGATTTTTTGTAATCCATCAACATACACCACATTCAGTGTCACAAACAATTTAGCTACTATGAGCTTGGTCATAGCTATGATTTCTGCCACCATTCATACATGTCCATCTTGTTTGATTGATTTCTTCAGTCAGAAATCTGGCTAGCACTGGGGGGTATTCTGTCCCACTGGCTTGTAATATAAAACTAGTGTTCCATCACCTGTACAAAATAGATAAGATAGATGTCAAAAGCACTGATTGCATTTCTCTAATTTTCTGGGGTCTACCACAATCATATCTGTGAGGAGCAATCACGTTATTTTTGTCCATCTTGTTTGTTTAATTGCTATAGGGCTTAGGCAGTCAAGGTGGTAGCCCTTTTGGAGACAAGGTTGTTTATACTTGTAGAATTTAAGGCTGTGTCTGCATGCTAATACACTCTTCCCAGGTCTCTCCTATGTTTGCATGAGTAGTCACAAGAGGGTTGCTTTCCACAGACATTCGTGTGAACAAACTTTGCTTTAATTTTGAATATCGAGTATTTCCCCAAACCACTGACAAACAAACTTACAGTGTAAAGGTCATATTGCCAGATGGCATGAAACAATGTAAGTCCATTGAACTCCATCCTGCAGCACCTGAGAATATTGCCTCTAAGAATTGTTCGCAGAAACTATTCAGAGAATGATTCTAAATAACCGATTAATTCAAGAAAACCACCATGTGATAGCAGACAATTTCTAAACAAAAAATCAGTGAAATTAATTGAAGACATTTTTCATAACAAATTATTCACCCAATTGGTTTTTACTCGTAAATTTCTTTGTGTTTTAACTGTGACCTCATGTTACTGTGAGAGCATAGGTTCCTTTGCTGCATAACTTGCATCTAAGTCCTTTGTATATAAAATAATTGCACAAAGAACACATTAGAGCTTTGGGCTTTTTTTTTTTTTTTAAATCTGTGGTAGAATTCATACAAAACTATATGAGAGATACTGGTGAGATCCTACCTAGGTAGTTGGTATCTTTATTAATGAGCAGATAAAAATTCATTTACTTGAGAAACCTACATAATGCCAAAGCTGGCTTATTCTCACTAACATCAATTCCAAAGGAATTTTAAAATATTTTTATGTTGATTTATCTTTTCATTTTTGTAATATACTTTATTTTTGAACTTCTCCTTTGTAATACTCATTATAAATGTAAAAAAGTAGCTTGATCATAAATACAACAAACTGTATTCCAGCTTCCAGCTCTATTGAAGTTCAGTAAAAAAAAAATCCCTTGTTTATAGAAGAGACTATGTATTTCCTAATTTGGCAAGGCCTTTTAGCACATGTCTAACTTTTAGAAAGTGATTTGTCTCACAGGGAGTAATTTTAAAAAGCACTTAGATAATGTAGAGGCCTACGTCCCATTTTCAAAAGTGACATGCCCAGATTTTTAAAATATTTAGGCCTTGCACAACTCATTGTTGCAAAGCCTAAGTCATTTGGGCAGCTAAGTGTCATTTTCAACAGTTAGCAATTAGGTCCAGATCCTCAGAGGTAATTAAGTGCTTAACTCCCACTTAACTCAAAGGAAGTTAGTCATAAAGAGAATCTGGATGTTAGGGCCAGACGTTTAAAAATGACTTTACCCTGGTGCATATACTTCATTGACTTCAGTGGGAGTTAGGCACCTAGGAGCTTTTGAAAATCCCACTAGATGTTTGCTCTGAATCTTTAGGCACCCAGAATATCTTTAAAAATCTGGACCTTAAGAATCTAAATCCCACTGAAATCAATGGGAATTAGATGCTTAAATACTTTCGAGGGTCTGGGCCTAAGAACCTGTCACTTTTGAAAGTAGCTTAAAAATGTGCTTTTGAAAATGTTGCCAATTGATTTGTGAATTACCTTGCTGAAGAGTGGGTAAAAGTGATTGATAAAGAAGGAAATGTATTAAAAATATTGACCGACATATTTATGGACAGATATTTGTTTTGTTAGGTGGTTTCCAGAATTTGTAGAAGTTCTCATTTGTTTTCTTCGAACAAATAACAGGCCTAATGGATACCATTTCCTGCAGCAGGAGTATTCTGCATTCTTGAATCTTGTATTCTTTTTTTCTCTCCCCCACTATGAGAAAAAATGACAAAATAATGTCGCTTGTTGAGCAGATGCTGTCTAGTTTTGCCTCTGCTTCTCACAAGCGCTTCACATTCATGGTGACATGAATGTGAAAACATGAAATCAGCTCTTAACAAAGAAGATATAAAAAGACAGTTTAGGAGACAAATGTTTTGATAAATTACTACAAACAAAAGTGATTGGAATTAATTGTGGGTTTGATATTGTTTTAAATACAGTTTTATAAAGCTTCCTCTTACACAACTACTATTTAATTAACTATTTAAAGTGACCATATCTGCCTTTTCACCAGAGGATTCTTGAAAGACAGAAATATATTTATGGAGTGGAAACACAATTTGCAAATGAACTTTCATATACACAAACAAATGCCTCAAACCAGCTTGACAGTACGTGATAACTCTATTTGTAATCAAAGGTTAAAGTATACTTAAACCAGTTTAGCAGTTAAAAACAATTTTAATTGAAAATATACATTTGTAATTGCAAATGGAAAGATTTCCTGTAATAGCAGCAACAGACCCATTTTCTAATAAGATGAACAATACAGTTGATGACTGAAGCATCTGTATATAGTTACATACAGCATTTCTGTACTGCAGGCTGCCAATTTATTTCAGCAGTGAAAAGCTTGATTTATTGTTTGTAGCATTACCATCTGTTGTAGTTATTACAGAAATTATATATAAACCAGTTAGTAAACACTTTGCCCCATTGTCTGTTGTTTTGATAATCACCCATAATAACATCTAGCATCAATATGGTCTTTAAACCCGATTTGGGAGTTAATGGAATAAGAGGAGGCAGTCAGTATATGCACCAGGGTAATGTCATTAGGAATGTTTGTGAAGAACAAATTAAATCAGTTGTAAATTGTGCTCTCAAGTCAGCCAGAAAACCAGTCTTGTTCAGGAGAAGGGATTTATATTTTAACCTCGTGCAGAAAATGCACTTAAGCAGATTAAAATAAAATAGGGACTTCGTCAATGGATGTAAATGGTAATTGTTGGAGCTCTAATGGCTTCCTGTTGGCTATGTCATGCACTGGGCACAGCTATTTTAAAGTTAACCAGTGCTTGAGGTCATACTTTTACAGATTCAGTCATTAAATAGGGCTAGACATGTCACTAAATGGCTGATTATTCAAATGATGAGGCTGCTCAAAAGTTATCCATGTCTTATTTTGGACACGGTTTGGGTGTTTTTTGGAGGGTGGGGAGGTACAGTTTAAATAAAATAAAGATGAAATGAATTCACGTATAAGTCAATAGTAGCATCCGTTTGGGTCTCATTTGTTTGGATGCCAGATTCGGCTTTATTTCAGTCTGTATTGGTTAGTTAAATGATCCGTATCAGACTTTTTTTTTTTGAACAAATAGTTTTATATATCAGCATTGTAGTCTCTAAATAAATTATCATATATGGAGGTGATATTTGTGTGCTACATTGCACAGTTTACAAGTATGTGATAGATTTATCATACATTTATGCAATTTATCACATTCCTGTGACCATATCACTTGCCTACTAATTCATTTCCCCAGGACCCTGACTCACATATCATAGGAGCCCTTGAAATACAGTGTTGGAATTAACAAAAACAAACGATGCAGAAATAAAATGACCCCCATTATGTCTAAGAGGTCAGCCATTAGTGTTGGTTTAGCATCATTTTAGTGATATACTGAAAGAAGTCAAATATGGAGTTTCTTGAAGAACATTTCTTCCAAAAGGTAAGGGAAAAAACACCTGCTCGGTAATCATCTAATCATTGTTTCATTTGCATCTAGATATTATGAATAGGTAATGTACACCTCTACCCCGATATAATATGAATTCGGATATAATGCAGTAAAGCAGCACTCCAGGGGGCCGGGGCTGCGCGCTCCAGCGGATTAAAGCAAGTTCGATATAACACTGTTTCACCTATAACGCGGTAAGATTTTTTGGTTCTCAAGGACAGCATTATATCGGGGTAGAGGTGTATTTATTCATTTATTTTTGTTTATAACTAATATTTTAATAGCACCAGCTCTGGGCTCTAGCCATCTTTTAACCAATGAAAATACAACGACATAAAGATAAAATCAGCAGCTTCCATATAAAGCCAGAAGAGAAGAAATAACCAACCAGAGAAATCAACCCCAAACAACACCCCAGCACACTACTAATACTAACCATTCTGGCACATGCTTTCCCTGTGAAAGTGCAAGAAAGAGATGTGCCTTGGCCTGTGCTGTGCCCTAAGGTCAATGCATTGTGGGTGAACTCAGAACCAAAGTAAGAAAAGTGAATTCCAAAGCCTCTCACAGAACGCCCATCCGGCAACCCCCCTCTCTTTTATCCTAAGGCTGCTCAAGCACCGCCACTGACTGTGGGGAAAGTGGAGTCTCTCATGTTCTGAGCCATTTAGGGCTTTATAAATCAAGACGACCACGTTGAACTCCACCCAGAAAGCAACAGTCCAGTCCTGATCTCAGAGAACTGGTATCATGCGCTACAGGAGAGATACACCAGGGAAACAACAACAAGCTGTGTTGTCTGCACCAGCTTTAGTTTCTGGGTAAATTACACAGAGCTTTGCAGAACAGAGATAAGACCTGTCCCTGGCCCCAGAAAGCTTACATAAGACAACACATGGATCGGCGGGTAGTGTTCGATGTATCGGGGATCGATTTATTGTGTCTCGTCAAGATGCAATAAATTGATCCCTGAATCGATGCCTGTACGCCACCTCGGCAGGAGGAGTAAGCGGAGTCGACGGGGGAGCCGCGGCAGTCGACTCGCCGCAGTGGGGACGGCCAGGTAAGTCGAACTAAGATACTTCTTGTAGCTGAAGTTGCACATCTTAGTTCGAAACACCTCCACCCCCACCCCTGCTAGTATAGCCCAGGCCAATGTTATGGGAGAGCATTTTCAAGACTCAGAACAGTAGAGGAGCATTAGAGAATAGTAGTGAAAGGAAATAAAAGTAGAGAAACCAGACCTCCAAATGGGAATGAGAAGTCAAAAAGGAGTGGGGGGGACAAGGTCTGGAATATTTTCTATATTAAAAATATTTAAGGGCTAAAGTATTTTTCATAAACTAATATAATTATTTTAATTAAAAATCTTTAAAATATTAATGGGTGTAGTCTGAAGGCAGACTTAATTATAGCAGCACCATTCACGCAGATGTAGTTAAGGCTCTGTCAGAATTTCCATTATGAACACTGTTTTTCAAGAGGTTATAACTCAATTGTACAAATTTGCCACAGGCTGAAACTTTACATAAAGTTCTCAGGGTGGAAGTGATTTTTTTTTCTCCAATTTTAGTTTAATTGATTTGACTGTAGAAGGGCAGGAAAGATTTGGGATTTCAGCTGTTTTCCTGCATGTGGTATTTTCTAGGCAGCTTTTTGGTTTTGTAGATGGGTGCATTTGGGCATTTTTATAAAGAGAGTCTTTAAAACAGCCAAAGATTGAGATTCAAAAGGTGGCTTCTGCTGATATGTACAGTTAAGTGCACACATGCTACATACTGCCCGTGTGCTGCCTACTCCCTGTGTCAAAATCAACATTTGAACCTGATTATTATCCCCTGCAAAATGAGAATCAGGGTTTTGATTCAGCCTATTTTAGGGCTAGGGAGCAACTGCAAAGTTCAGACTTGAGCCTTTGCTTTCCCCAGCTAGTCTGACCAATCCTGGTGGCCAAGCCTTGTGTATAATGGATGACCGAGGTTATATCTAAACAGGGATAAAAAAAAAATCTATGGCTGGCTCCCTGTCCTTTCTTTTCCGTGCAAGGATCATGGAGATTAGTACAGTCTCACGGCAGTGTAAACCCCATGGAATAGACAGAAGAGTGGGGATAATAGATATTGGAGTCCTTATGACTTTAGAAGCTGAGGGAGGAAGAATGGGTTTCTCCTGCCACCACCTTTCCTCAATATATCCCATTTATCTTATGAATCCTTACTCTGGTGAGCTATCCTGTCCCCAACGACTGCTCAATTTCAGAGCTTTTAGCTGCAGACTGTCTTTGGGTCACTTGACCTATTCAATCGTTCCTTGGCTGTCATTCAGCCAGAGAAAACCCTGCCTCATCTTTTTGAGATACAGTTGCCTATGCAGTCAGCCAGGATTGGGCTGGCTGTGTGCCACTCTGGTCCCCTGACATAAATCAGAGCAGCCTCCAGATTGCTTTATTTTATGCTAGCTGCTGATGGCCTCCAGGGGTTGATATCATAGCTAGCGATCAACAGGGCATCCCCTGTCCCCTAGCCTCTGAATTGGCAGCAAGGAAGGGAGTGGCATAGGAGCTGCAATGCTGGCTCTATGCCATTGGAGGAGACTTTTAACACTAGGCTGATCCTACGGTGTCCAATTACACACCAGTCCGGTGCCCAGATTCCACTAGTGGTGCACTGTATTCCAGGATCTGAACCAAAGCCTTTAAATTGTCAAACACTTGGGTGATTCACACCACTGAGAAATGAGTGAAGGCTAGGAGTGTAGGGGACGCCATAGAATCCATGGCACAAATCTTATGGGTCCCAGGAATAATCTGCACCTTTTATTATTTACATTTGTATTGAGTTTTTCAGAGGAATTTTAAATTCACAGAACTATACCGCTGTAGAACTTCTGATACACATATATAGGATAGTAAATTTTGCACAACAAACCACTTTCTACGTTTAGACCTTTCTAAACGTCATGGAAAATAAGTTTTGTCAACTTCAACAGAATAGTTTTGCTTTATGCAATAGCAAATTTAAAAACACAACCCTATTTTATTCTTGGAGGATACAATATTCAACTTCTGATAAATATCAGACTCATTTTCTCTGCCTGAAACCTAATCATTAAACCACATTCACCATTGTGAGATATCTGGCTTGAATATGCCATATTAGTGGGGAAATTACTCTAAATAAGAACACAACTGACAACTGTTGCTGGCAGACTAATGGCCTATTTTATATATTGTACAAAAAATAATGTCATTGCCTGTATATTTACTGTATCATTTGCTTTAGACTCCTGTTTTTTTTTTTTCATCATAGTATAGTATGGTTGCTGGAAAAAATTGTAATCTAAAGCAAAATGCACACAGTTCAGTGCAACCAGAATTCTATGTCCACACAGTACTAATACCTATTACTTTGTAAAGATATCTGCCAGCAGGTAGAAATGCATCCCATTCTCATTGCTATATAGGATTATTTGGTAACCATTTAATGTAAGATTGAATTATGTTAGTAGCAGAACATTTTTTCACCTGCTGGGTAGTTTTTCAACTCAACCTACTAAAAGAGATGGGGCCACCATAAACACACAAAGATACATCCCTGAATGTGCTATTGATGATCTTTTTAAAATAAAATCTATCATAGTATTATACAGTGATAGTAGCTATTGCAAAGTAAAGCACAGACCCTAAGAAGTCCACAAGTTTGCAACATGAATGATGTAATGAGAACAAATTACATTTATTTCATTTCCAGTCCTTGTTAATGTCTTCCTCATGATAATAGATTCAGATTTTGTGCCATTATCTGGTCTTATTAAAGGAAAGTGGTTTCAATTTTAATGCTTCCTATATAAAGTAAAAGAACACCTGCTCATAGAATATATTTTCCATGCACCTAACAAAATACAGTGAAATTAACAAAATGTTTCTAGCCATATTAGAAAAAGGGCACAACTGTTACTCTCTATATAAGACTGATCTTGATGTGGATTCTAGATAAGGTATATCACTGACAATGCCAAGTGCTCAAAATTTATTCTTTTTGTGTTTTTCTTCAAAATAATTCATGCTAACAATGCATGCCAAAACTATTTTTTTTTTAATTTTAACTTTTTCTATAGTTTTAGAAAGCACTGCTGATATAAGACATTTTTACATGTAGTTTCCTGGACTGAATTATCACACACAATAGGACATATAAATTTAGATCCCTAATGTATGAGAACTGATATAAGTCGTTAGAGGGTAAAATACTTCCATATTAAGCTGAAAATGTGACATGCATCAGAGAATCAAAGTCCACATTATACATGAAAACCCTCCAACTGGAACAAGGCCACCACCAAATCAAAATGGGTCCATCAATAAATGAAAGCATTGAATACCTTGGGAGAAATTCTGACCCCATTGAAGTTAGATGCTAACTTGTCTCACATATATAACATTAAGGAAAGAATAATCCAGTCAGCTGAAGTCAGAACATGCTCCAGGTCCCATTCTTGAGTAGAGTTTTAGAGCACAGACATCTTCAACCTAGTCTCTTAATAAGTCACCACCTGCCCCTTGTCTCCATCAAGGAAGCCAGTCTTTCATTCACTTCTCCTACCACCACCTATGTGACACTTTTCCACATGGTGCAAGGTTTTTTCCTGCATTAGAGCTCTGCTCACTACAGAAGAGAAGAGCCGGGGAAAGTCACCAAGAAGCTATTTACAACTCCCCAAGTTTGAGGGTCAGTCCTAGTTCCAGCACAATTTAGAGATGCTCCTGGACACCTCTAAACTGTGCTCTTGACAGAGGGTCTTACAAGGCCTTTGTATAGAATTGATATAACAGAGAGGAGCTCCCCAGACCCCATCGGTACAGCCTGCCTCCTACATATCTACTACCCTGGGGGTAAATGGATAAGAGGCACAGATCTGGCAATGGTACAGTTCTACCAAGCAGAGTGTTTTACTACAGCAGCAGAATTCTCTGTGGGGCATCTGAATCCAGATTACAGCTCCTTTATGCCACTTGAGTGGTGTAGAGGCTGTGATCACTAGTTAATCTGGCCATAAGAGTACTGTGCATGCCATGCCCTCTCTGAATTAGTCAAGCTACTACCTTCTCCTCAGAGAAATTTCTTCCATGATGCCTACAAGACTGACAATCAAAAAACTATTATAATTAAACCCACTTTTAATTGAACCATCAAATTGTGCACATCTAAACTGAGGAACCTCATGATATTGTTAATAGAGCTAGTCAGAAAACAGGGGGTGGGTTCTCCTGGAACAGTTAGACAAAAATGAATTTTTGTTGCTATTTGCATCAACATTTTCCACTGAAATTTTAGTTTTTCAGTGAAACATTGAAAACTGAAATATTTTTATTCAAAATGGTGCCATAGTGGTCTTGGGAGTTGTAATTTGGATACCTTAAGCTCCCACTGTCCTCTATGGGCCAGATTCTCTGGTCAGATTACATCTCCCATAATGTACCACAGTCAGAGATCACTATGACACACTCTGTCCCCTCACCAAGAGTGGAGAAAGTGGTGCAACGTCTGAGATATAGTCTGACTAGGGAGCCCAAACATAGAGAAGAATAGGAGCATATGGCTCCTGAACCACAAAACCAATGAGGTACTGTGGTGCCATTTTGAATACACCACTTTGATCCTTTTCTGTGAAAACTTGATTTTTGATGGTGGATTTAACCAGCCCTAATTGTCAACGTTGCCCGGTCCTTCATCAATCAATCCCTTCCCTACAGCCTGTTACCATTATTAATTGCATCATGTCTAAAGCTAGATTGTAAACTTTCTGGGGACATGGAGGGAACATGGTTACCTATTTGTGCTGTAAGTTGCCTTGGATGCTGTATAAATAATAATTATCAGTCATAATAGTTAATCATAACAGCAACACAATATGGGCCACTATATGGTGTAACTTCATGCTGGGACTGAACAACAAGGAATGAATCACTTTAGATTGCCTTGTTCTGTTCATTCTCTCTGAAGCATCTGGCACTGACCACTGTCAGAGACAGGATACTGGGCTAGAGAGACCATTGATCTGACCCAGTATGACTATTTTTATGTTCATTGACTTCAGTGCAAGAATTCCATTGTTAGTCAGTTTTTAAGGTACTGTTTGAAGGTCTGATGACTGACAGCCCTGGAGATCTCTATATACAGAACAAATACCACCGTGGCAGTGCAAGCTTCTCCACGTTATTCCACCCATGTTGTTCAAACCTGACCTGGGATGATCCTCTCTAGGAGTGAGAGGGTAATTCAGTCTCCAAGAGCTGTTTCAAGTTTCCCTTCTGGGACTCACCAGCAAGTCATTTTTTGAGGCAGATGCCGACAACCAGGAAGTGGACTGAACCCAAACTCATTTCTCATAGATCAGCCTTCAGAATATCACCATTTATTCATTCAGATCCTGAAGTGTGCTAGGAACCTAACCATTCCTAGAGTGATACCATCCCTTCCCCAAAGAGTCTGCAGTACAGGTTTAGACATAATAACCCTGATTCTCCCCTGCCTTCAGGTTCTTTGAGCTACACACTGGCACAAAATGGCCTTAAAGCTAGCATAGCCAGCCAGAGATGGATCAGCCCAGTATACAGGGATCATCCAGTGGCATAGATCTGAAGGCTAATGCCTTCTACACCCCTACCTTTCCCATGTGCATTCTTCTTCTTCACATTAATGTAGCGAGATCTTGTGTTTAGCCACTAGGCTATTTCTATTTAGGGATTATTTAACTTTATCACAAGCAACAAGAGCCTACATCTCACCCTCTGCTGCCCAGAGCCTCACTTTCCAAGATGGAGAATGGCCTTTGTTTACTGTAGCCACATCCTATAACATCACCACGGCTCATAACATAACCACGGCTGCACCACACACTGCAGACTGCACAGGGGGGTATGGCTGGGAAAAGGAGGTCTGATCGGAACGTCCAGTCAGTCATCAGCTGTCAAAATAGCTCTTTCATACTCATGGCAGCTCATGTAATTTAGAACAGCTTTTAATTTATGCTAAGGGAAAGCCCAGCACACAGCCAGCCCAGAATCAGAGAGAGCAATGGTGGCTTAAAGCTACCTTTGGCCCCATCCACCCAAGTAAAGCTCTGTGCTCCTCACCCATAGCTGAGGATCTGTGTCAATATTACACATAAGGGGCCAGACTCACCATTCAGCTTCCTTGATTCTTAAGTGAAACTGAGGCCAAACCCAATCCATGGGTAATTTACAGCAGTTCTGGCAATGCTGCATGGAGCAGTCCTCTAGGGACTTGTCTGCTGGCTGGCGGTCATAGAGCACAGGGCATCCTGGCTCCCCCCTTTCCCATCCCTGACCTGCCCAGGAATATTGGCAGAAGGGTGCAAAGGAAATGGAGTCAGGGGCCAGCATTTGACTCATAATCGTAACAGCAGAGTTGTGAGAAACAAAGGAAGAGGAGTTAGAAGTCAGGAGAGGGAAAGAGTGAACGTACACTTCCACATTTTCATCCAACTTACACTGGATTTGAACAGGCGATCTAGAAGTAAAAGGTTTTATATCCCACTATGAAGCCATTGAACTAGCCAATCCTTCCTGTCTGATTAGTCTGCTATAATACAACATCTTCATATTTCTCAGTCACTCAGGGGTATCTGGTGCAAGAAGGTAATTACTCTGTCCCCCGCAACTACAATTAGAATAATTGTTGATTATTCTAACACCTTGCATTACTCAGCATTACATTTTGGAATGTCATGTGTCGTCATTCAGTGCAAGAGAGTGTAATGCATATTGCATTTTATTGGTGATTGAAATGGAGAAAAATGGTTTCTTTTGAATTAGCTGGTCCTTGCAGGCAGCCAAGCTTGAAGGAAAAGACAAAGTGAATATTATTTGGGCCACATCACTCTTTTAAATATAGCACACCATTAAGTCCAGCTTGGTTTTACATTCTTGCAACATGACTGTTGTTTCAGTTATTCACTTCTGTTGTCACATAAATGTGGGAATCCATAACCCAGGGATGCAGCCTATCCATTGTGCTGTGCATTTGACACTGGTCATTTGACACATGATGAACTCTTGAACTGTAAAACATATTGATTATTGTTTCTTTTTGTAATTTTTATTCGCTCACAGTGAAGATTGCTGTTTATTAGTTTTCTCAATATTTTGTTATAGCATTTGTGCTTAAAAGCCCTGATTATGAAAAGCACTTAAGCACATACTTTTCGGAAAAGGGGCCTAAAAGGTTATCTGAACTGAAGCGATGGAAAACCAAAGCCTCTATCCTGCAAATGCTTATGCATGTGAGTAAATTTATGCACAGTTTGTACTCATATATGTCAGTGTTTGCTGGTTCCAGGACAAAATGTGCATTTTTACTCATAAGTCAAATCAATGAAATGTAACAGGATCAGATGCTTTCATGATAAGTTATTGAACCAATTTTGTGACACTCGTATTATCAGTGAATAATTATGCTGTAAGGTAGCTGTAGAATTGTCTTAAATAATATGAAAACTTCCAGGATACTACTGTGCAGGGAAGGGAGAAATCTGTAAGCCATCTGCTGGTTTAATTTAACTTATTTATGCACCATTGCTGTTCTACTATTAGAGCTACAGACAAATTGGCACTGGTTACGTTCTTATTCTCTTGCATAAACTTGGATACAGTGTGATTTCAACCTCCTTAGCGTAGGTAGACAGAGGATCAGGGTGTCACAGCACTTGAAATGATATTGTCATAGAACCGTAGAAATTTTGACAAAATGCGGCTTAAGGCTATTGAGAGTAGTAAAACCTATACAATGTGGCTTTTGTTGAAGAGGCAATTAGTGGAACAGGACATGGTAATTGTGAGAAGGATTTAGCTGAAGCAGGCTCTGCCTAGTTTTCCCCAGGCCAACAGATAGATTAACAGAAGTCTCTTACGCTTTGTATCAATTCAGTCAGGAATTTGCCAGCCTGTGACAATTTGGTCAAATCCAGTCTCTTCTCTATCACTGGCCGACATTGTGCTGTAATTAACAGAGTATTTTTTCTGGCTGTTAGCTCATTCATTTGCCAATGTTTGCTCCAGCTGCCTATATCCTCTAGGAAACATATTTCTCTGGGAGACTTCTATAGAAATTGCTATTAAGAACACAACCTAAAGAAATTTTTACTTCATTGCAGCCAAATCAAGAAACATTTAAAGAAAGAATCAGCAGGGAAATCTTGGGCTACCGTGTGAACTCCTTACTCACAGTGGTGAACAAGTTTCTTACCCAAGTAGTCTCACTAATTCCAATGCACCTGCAGCAGCACCAGTCTTTGGACCAAATCCTGTCATGTATGTTACGCTTGAGGATGTCAGTCAGTTCTGAAGAATAAGGAACAAAACAAAATAAGTCAAAACAGATTGGACAATTTGTTCTATTGGTAAAATTTTTGGAAAATTATTCAACAGAATATGGGCCAAAATCACTGTTGGCATAAATGGGTGTGACTCCATTGAAAACAACAGAGTGCTACACTTTATAAAACTGACCCACCATTATAATAGTTAATAAATTATCCAATGCTATTTCTGACCAACATCGTAAATGTAGCATATTTCACAGTTTTGGTCATGAAGTGACATGTGTAGAGTTGTGTCTAGGCCTAGCATGTGTGTGTCTATCTGCAAGGAGCCTTCCACCACACACACACACACACACACACACACACACATGCACAAAGACCAGCAACCATTGCAATCTGTACCCCTTTAATAGTAAATCTGATTTCTTCTATGTGCGTATGAATGAATAGCAAAGAGCAAGGGATGGCATTAATGAGATTGATTGAACTAGAGACAAATTATCCCATAACAAGGGGCTTGTCTTGTTTTGTTTGGGTTTGGGGGAAAAACAAAGGGGAAGGTTTTCAAAGGCACAAAAAGCAGTCAGACGTCCAATACCATTGATTTTCCATGGGAGTCGGATGTCTAACTGCACTTCGTGCCTTTGAAAATCTCCCCCAGCTGTGCAGTTTGACAAAAGCTCCATGGGTTAAGTCTAGCAGTCTTTACTCAGGCAAAATTCCTGTTGTAAACAAGACATGATTAAAATCTGCAAGATTTGTACCTACAGAAATAAGGGTCAGACTGAACTCTTCCTTTCTGTGCATACCGCAGTCCAAAAAGCCCTATATCAAGACATTTCAGAACAGCGTGTGGTCATATATTATATAGTATGTGCTACAAATTTTAGATGAAATGATAGTCTTAATGCTGAATGAATTTCCTTGCTTTTGTGAGGTTTACTCAGATCCTTATCTTTATTCCCAGGTGAATTATTTTAGCATTTTCATGCCCCAGTATTACTGGGCATTACTCTTTATAGACCCAACTTAGTAACAATCAATAATGCAAGTGGGCAATTTATTTCAATGGGGTTTAACAAACAAAATTATAGGCTTATTCTGACCTTGTTACACCCGCAGCCTGGAGCATTTATTAGAAGTTTGCCGACGATGCATCTGGGGACATTGTGTTACAATCTCACGTACACTGGAGAATGCCATCATTTTAAAAGGAGTTACTCCTGAACTAGATGGCACAAATAGGCCCAGAATCAAGCCCCAACATGCCCTACATTTGCAGACAGTGAGCAAGATTGTATGGTGGCCTCCAGCAACGTCAAAGCAAAATGGGGCTACTCTGTATTCTGCCATATTGCTAGAGGCCGGAATTTTCAATGGAGCCCAGACGAGTCAGGTGCTTAACTCCTCCATCCCAGCTAGAGAAAGAATAAAACCAGGTGCTGCCCAGAACATTTCCATTGCCAGCAGGGAGGTTCATGGCAAACAAATAGTAGTTGACTGTTGTGACTTTAGTCATTATTAACTACTACCTCTTAGTGCCCCTCAAAGGGAATATCTAAAAAGCACCTTGCTCTGTCATATAAAAGAATGTAAAACTACTGAAAGAGCCAAATTTCCAACCTTCAAAACAGAAAAGTACATTAAGCATAGCACCACAAGCTCACTTTATCCACAGGCCAATGAGCAAGTGTAAAATGCAGTGCTGGTAGCTAAATGAATCTTAGAAGTAATGATACCTCTTTTAATGCTGACGAACAAGATGGCCAGACCCATTTAGCATTTCTAGTTAACGTTTTAGCGACTGCTATGAAGTAGTGAATTTTACTAACCATAAATGTCTTTGATGTGCTTGAAAAATGTAACAAGGTGTAGAACTCAAAAGAGCAATTACAAAATGGGTTAAAGGGAAGATGAAAATACTTCTACTCTGGGAGAATTACCACCAATCCAAGAGCCAGAAACTGCCACTCTATTGACTAGTATAAGAAAGCAGGGATCCTGTGTGGATTTGAAAGAATAAGGAAGGGAGTAAGTTGGTTTGATCATGTATCTCAGTGGAATGAAAGATGACAGCCTCTTCTGCTACTCTTTCACCTCCAAGTCCCCAAAAGATCCCCCTACAAAGTCTGCCTGGGCTTGGTAATGGATGGTAAATGTCTTAGATTCATAGATTCTAAGATCTGAAGGAAACATTGAATCATGTAGTCTGACTTCCCACACAATAAAGACCAACGAATTTCACTCAGTAATCCCTGCACTGAGCCCAATAACTTTTGGTAGTACTAGAACATATCGCTTAGAAAGACAACCGATATCGATTTAAAGATTTCAAGTAATGAAGAATCCAGCGCACCCCCTGGTAAGTTGTTCCAACAGTAAATAACCTTTAGTCTTATTTCCACTTTGAACTGGATCTTGTTTCACACATACTGTTGAGGATTGGAATGTCCAGTGAATATGTCTCTACATTTTTAGGAGTTGGACTGTAACATTAAAATTGTCCCATATGTTAGTGAAACAGGGAAAAGCATTTGGGGATTCTTTATGGAGTGACGGCATAAAAACATAAGAAAACTAATCCCTAGTGATTCTTATTATTGAAATTAATGCTCGTTAAAAATAATGTGAGTACAATATTTACTTCTCACCGTGGCCTGTGATTATCATCATGATGTTAGTGATTATTTGCTTGAGACAGGCAAAGAGCAGCGAGAAGGGGAAGAGACAAGGTTCAGGATTAAAGTGGAGCGCAGAATGATTTGAGACTTGAAGTCTTTAAGATTTGAGGACTTCAGTAACTCAGCCAGAGGTTATGGGTCTATTATAGGAGTGGATGGGTGAGGTTCTGTGGCCTGTAATGTGCAGGAGGTCAGACTAGATGATCATGATGGTCTCTTCTGGCCTTAAAGTCCATGAGAAAGGAGTGAAGGATAGAAAGGGAAGAATTAAGAGTAAAAACCAGGGCATCAACAGATTGGAGATTACAAACAGAGTGAAGTGTGCTGGGGGAAGGGGGAGAGTGAGTGACAATGCTGGAGAGCAGTGATGGTCAGTACAAGGTAATTCAGAGATAGATCTGGAAGAGATTAGTGTTTGGTAAAGACCAAATTAAACTAATGATGGAGACTGTGAAAAGCCAGTCAACCCTATGTTGCAGACTGAACAAGTCTTTTATTTCTTTTGATTCCTTTCCACCCTGATGATTCTCAGTATCAATTCACAGCTCCACCCTCCATAGTGCCTCCCAAGCTTGCAACCTCAGTGTCTTCTTTAACTCATCTCCCATTTCTCCCCCATATTCAGTCTCTTGGTAAATCCTGTTGCTTCTTTGCCTTTTATGTAATTAAAATTTGCCCATACCTTACTTTTCCCACCACTAAAATTCTTGTCAATGCCTTGGTCATATCTTACCTTGATTATTGTAGCCTTCTCTTCTCTTGCCTCCTTGATTCTCACCTCTTCCCCACTACAGTCTATCCAAAATACTTCTGCTAAAGTTATTTACTTCTCCCATCACTCTGAATATATCCTCCTTCTATACCTTCATTACATACCTTTCATTCATACACTCATTCCACAAATTGGGCTATGTGAATATTGCTATTGTGTATTGTTATTGTAATAACAATATTGTATTTAATGGACCAGATTTTCAAATTCCAGCTCCCATTTCTGCTACCGGAAATTATGGGGGCAAATAGTTGCTGGCACAAAATTACACCCACAATTATTCATAGGTGTGATTTAAATGTCTAAGCACCTGACAGCACCCCCAAATCAGGTGCTTAGACATGTAAGTGTCCTAAAATATGTCCACAATTATTTGCATCTACAAACTCTGGGCACAAAAACTGAGATCATGTTAAAGGCCTGGAAGAAATGCTGGCACAAAATGTATCAGAATATGTAAGAAAATGATTGACCTCTGCAGATTCAGTCATGGAATCAAGCACAATCAGTTTTATCTTTCCAGCAGAAAGTATTTCTAGACATCATAATAAAGTATACATTCTGGTATTATATATGCATGCACAAGCCATGGTGACTTCAATAGAAGTTGTGAGGGGCATGGATCAGAATTCACGTTGCACTCCCCGACAGTACCCAGCCTGGGGAAGCTGATGATCCACCCAGTGGACCAAATTCGGTGATGAATCCTGGTTATGTGCCACCAGAGGCACGTGGTGCCTATGCGAAGAAGTAGGAATTGTAGCAAGACCCCTGGGACAGATTTTCAAAGGTATGTAGGTGCCTAAGGATGTAGATAGGTGCCGACTGGGATTTTCAAAAGTGCCTAAGCAGGTTAGATACTTAACTCCACAATGCTTCCCTGTTTGGGTGCTTTTGACAACCCCACTAGGTGCCCCTCTGCATCTTTAGGTGCCTAAATACCTTTGAAAAACTGGCTCCCTCTTCAGCAAAAGGACTGACCAGCATGAATCTTTTTGTTTGCACAAGGGGACTCGGGCCAAGTGTAAGAGTCCTTGTTGATGGACTGTTTTGCATAATTAGGGCTTTATGTAGCACCTTACATTTTTCAAAGGTCTGTGCAGACATTCATTAATCTATGATGGGCAAAGTGAAGCAAATGAGGAGATTCGGGCTGCAATTCAGGAAAGCACTTAACCATGTGCTTAAATCAGTCCCTATTTGGGAATGCACTTAAGCATGTGCAAAAACTTCTGCTTAAAGTTAAGCACTTGTTTAAGTGCCCTCCTGAATGAGAGCCTCAAAGAGGGCAGTGATGAGCGAATTTAGGATTTAAGCTGTCTGGGATGTAAAATTTTTAAAAAAATGTATTCACTTATTTAGATTTATAATTTATAATTTAAGCACCTATCCCTGCCTCATACCGCTTTTCATACATTTAAAAATATGCAGTACAATATATAAAAATGACAATATATAGACCATATATAATAGACTATCCATACAAAACATGATAATTTATCCTCCGTATCAGTAAAACTAAAATAACCAACATATGGCAGCCCTTTCAACCCCCCTCCTCCCAGCACATCTGGAAAACTAACGCATCTGGACTGGTGGACATATGAGGTACTCTATAACTGCTGCCACTGTATATGGGTAGATTTTAATCTTGACCACCCATGGGAAATTTATAGTAACAAGCACCCTGAACTAGACCTTTCTATCTGCTGTCACACAAGTGACGCTGACTGAGTGGCCCCGAGGCTACTTGTAATGATTAATAATTTTCATATTTTGGTGCTGCCTCATGAAAGGATTCTGAAAGCCTTAACACGGTGAATATACCCGCACATATATGCAAATAATCAGTATATGGCCATTAGCAGCTTTAAGAGTAAGATTAAAAGATTTTTAATTAATTTTATGGATGAGCTATGCTGACCTTTGGCTATTTTATTGTATGGTGCCTTGAGGTACTTACATGGAAAGACACCATAAATTGCATTGTATTGTGCCCCAGCTCTTGGTGATCAACTAGCTATTGCTATTTGAAACCCTGTCAAAGTAGTTTCAATAACAATATCATCTTCTTCACTTCATCTGGCTTGAAGGCAGTGAAGGGAGCCTTGTTTTCAACTATATAGTCAAGCTTCTTGACTTGTCTGTCTAGAGCCAGGTGATATTGTAACTCGGACTGAGGTCTGTTAAGAGCTCACTTATTTCATACAGAAACTTAGGCCAGACTGGCGTGGTGATCCCAACCATGAAAAGGAGGTGCCTGTCTTTGTAGGTCCTAAGCCCACTTTCTTCACAGATAGACTCAGCCCCACACACAGAGTTAAATCCCACAGAGTTGCCATCCCATGCTCCCCTCAGTGTAGGAGTCTTGGCCACAACAGGCCGATACCTCACAGATTCCAGGCAATAGAACACAAGCCAACACATTCACATGAATGGCCTTCCCCTCTGCATCAGTCTCTAATGGCTACTATGAAAGAACTACCCCCTTTCCAAGGTCAGATGAACTCAAGAGCTATGGCTGTAGCATTAGAAGTCTTCCAGGTTAGAAGAGGAGTATGCCATGTACAGCCTCCCCTTCTGTGAGCCACAGATCGCCTACAAAGAGATCTCCACAGGCTCCAGAGACATGTGGCAGGAGGAAGGGGATCCTTCAGCAGTGCTGCTTCTCCGAACCACTTCCACAAGTTTTATTCTATCCATTTAATGCTCCTTTCTCTGCTCTCTAATGGACAGGAGAGGGGAGCATTTAGATCTGAAGCAAGGTGCTGCCCAGTGACAGTATTTGCATATATTTCCTATAGGAAGCCCATGGATGGATGGTGAGTAGCAAATGGTTCCACATTCTAGCAGCCAGTATTCCTGAACATACAAAACATGATGGATTAAAACCTTAGACTGTGACAGAATCGCAGAGAAAAGGCTGGACACATGTGGGTTCAAAGATTGATATGTTTGTTGTTTAAATTTGCTGAGTGACAATTTTCAAAGAACACACACCCGCAAATATCTCTTTCTACAATACTTGGAAGAGTCAAAAGTGAAAACCTTTTCAATTTTTACAACCTTGCCTCTGTGGCAGGCTAAGTCATTTCGCCGACTTCCTGGGCAATTTGTCTGGGATCAGGCTATTTCCCCGAGCATCCAGAAAAATCAACATTTTTTTTATGTTCAGGAGGTTCGCAAACAGCATGAACAAAGGGCAACCTGGAAAAAAAATAAAGCATATTGCTAATGCTAGGCAAAGAAGCTGCAAAAACCAATTCAAACCAAGAGATGGCAAAAAAAAAATGTGTGTGCAATTTTCTCCCATACAGTTATTCACCACTCTGTATGTTTTTGTCTTATTCCTGAAAGCTATGGCACTTGTAGTTTCATTTCCCATTACCAAGAACTTGCTTGTGTTTCTTTTCAATCATAGGCCAATAGAAGGTTAATAAGTCCATTTGAGTAGATGTGGATATAATATGGATGTCACGGAGAAAAAAAAATAGACAAATCAAAAGCGAAAGGATTATGTTTACATTTTTAAAACATCTGTTAATTGATGTTTTATTGATGTACTGATCCAAAGTTCACCATAGTCAATGAGAGTCATCTTTGGATCAGGCCTTAAAACTTTACATGAATTCAGTTTTAAGGACCTGAGCTCCTGATTCAAACAAAACTTAAATTGGCTTTGGTTGGGAGGTTTGCCTGAGTAAGGATTGCAACATCTATCCCTAAACTGTAAAATTCATAACACACTTTGGGTAGGGTTTCAAAGTCTAAGCAGTCTGATACTGACTTAAAATAAGGTATTTTACATGGCTTTAATGGCAAAACCTTTCCTCAATTTCACCCACAAATAACTCTGAACAACAAACTTAACTTTTCTAAACAAAAATAATTTCATCATTTTGTGTGGCATTAACACCCTGCTATTTCTATATGTTATCTATATTTTTCTTGTTGACATTCAACCAATTCAGAGCTAAAAATCCATCCGACACTTTTTCTGCGGGTCATAAATCATAAAAAAGGTTATATTTTATGAAAGCTGAAGCTGAGAAGTAAACAGCATATTTGTATCAAAAGAGTTTCATCTATTAAGCAGCAATGACAGGGCCCTCTGGGCCAAAATCTAGTTTTCTTACTTAAAAAGCTTAGTTCTTTTGTAGACTCCTGCAGGGACCTATAACAGTTGGAATTGGGTTTTTTATGCCTTTGAGGCCTCCAAATGAATGTTACGGTTTTCCATTATTTTCTTTTTCTTTTGAGAAAACTAGGCTACCTGCTTATTGCCTAAAACCTACACCCTGTGATTGTTCTGTTGTAAAATCTATCTTCTACCCTTTAGTCTCACATTTTATCAGTACCCTCAAAATTTCCTTTCCATTCCTCTCTGCATAAGAGGATTATTATACATTAGAAAATAAATGCAACATGCAATTTCAGATGCTGTATTTCAAATTAACTTTATAGTTTGCCTAGCAGCCAGAGATCTATAATTGCCTTTATCAGGCCATGCTCCTGCAACAATGTAAGTATATGTTTAACGTTGTACATTGTGAGTATCTGTCCAGCTACCCAGATACATATGCATCCCACATCACCATAGTATCCTTCCATTACTTAGAGATAACTATGTAGAAAAAGTTGTTAGGATGCTTGCTTAGGACTCAAGAGACCTGGCTCTAATTCCCTCCTCTCTCACAAACTCCCTGTGTGACTGTTGGCAACTGACATAATCTCTTCCTGTCTTAATTCCTCATCTGTAAACTAGGGATGACAATACTTCCTTATGGCATGGGATATTGTGAGAATAAATACATTAAAGCTTGTGAGATACTCTGATACTATGGCAACAGAGGCCATATCAGTACCTAAGGGCACGTCTACACTGCACACTCCTTTCAGTGGCATGTAGCGTACATACACTATATGCCCCCTTAGCATGGATATAAATAGCAGTGTAGATGGTGGGGCATGGTTTAGATGAGTAAAGACATGCCTGAACCCTACATGGCTCTCTACTCCCCAAGCGGTGACTCCCATCTACACTGCTAATTTTAGCAGTATCGTGTTCCGCAGTTGCCTCCCGTTGCTGGGCCCTTTCTCCACCACAGGGAGCTGCCAGTCTTCCCCCACCCCAGTGAAAGATTCCAGCAGGGAGGAAAGGGTCTGGCAGCATGAGGCAGTACGGTACAGCTCCAGCAGCTCCCCGCTGCCACGACTTTCCCCCGCCTCAGCATTTCACTCATGTGTAACTATACACTGCAGTGAGGACACAGACCGCTTCTCACAGTGGCATGTAGCTACACATACCCTACATATCGCCGCAAATGCTGTGCTGTGTAGACTCAACCTAAGATATTCCCATTGATTTCAAAGAGGCTACTCCCTCTGCACAAATTTAAGCCTGTGCTTAAGTCTTTGCAGGATCAGTACATTAATGAATTGCCTTTACCCTGTTTTACCTAGCAAAAAATCTCTAAACTTAATCGGCCAGATTCCTCCTTGATGTAACTCCATAGATTTCAGTCACATTGCACCAGGAATTAATTTGGCAAAATACCTACAACAAGTCTTCTCTGGTTCCTGTAAGTATGAGAGCAGTTCAAATTCTCTGGAGCATTTTGAAAGGTATTGTATAAGTAAAATCAAGGCATCAGTCTGAATTTTGCTTTTTAAATCTCTGTCTGCTATTAAAATGTTAGTACTAGTGCATCTTAAGCTATTAAAAGATGATGGACCTGCTCCTGTCTCAATGATGTAATTTTCAGCTGTGAATATATATATATATATATATTATACTATGATTACATCACAAGTATGGGTTCAGAGTCAGTAAATTCACCACCTCTAAACTAGTGGAATAATCACTAACAATTAACAAAATGATATATCCAAGTCACAGTAATCTTTTTACCCACTTCGAACATATATTTGTTCTTTTGATGTCTTGTGTGAATAGGAGTGCTTTATCTGACTGATGATGGGCTAAACAATGGTTCAGAGTTGTAATATAGAACTCAATTTGCTGGAACTATCATCTAAAAGGCCTGGACAATTTATTGAACACTGCAGATGAAAGAAAGAGGGGGAAAATTTAAAAACTGACCACTTCTAAAATGAAGAAAATAGAGCAGTAAAGGGTATTGTAATATACTTTAATCTTCCTTAATGTAGGAAAATATGAAATGCCATTAAAGCTTCCTTTGAAATGGATGTGTCCATATTGCTTGAGCACCAAAATCTAGTTAATGAATCTATTGTTAAGGCAAATAAACAGGAAAGCAGCAAAGAAGGAGTGATGTATGTATTCTACTGCCTAATTCAGAAGATGAAAGGGGAGAAAAATTAAAGTTAAATTCATATAAATATTAGAGCCAAGGAGAATAGTTGCAGGTGTAAAAAGGGGGGGGATACGGGAAGCGTGAATTTTCATTCAATCTGGGAGTCAGAACAGGGAGACATTTTTTGTACAAGAGCAAAGTCAGGCAAGATGAAAGCTTTTCAAGGGGCATGGTAATTAACATTTTAAAAGGTTTTAGCAATAAAATAATGGTTCCACAATAACAGCAATTTAACCATTTTATTTGAGAAATTAAACTGATTGCAAGTGTTCATTTGTTAGAAGTGGCATTTACTGCATTTGTAAGAAGTTATCAAATCATGTTTCCATTTTAATAGTTTTTTTATATGTATTCAACATGCAAAAAAGAAAAATGAATGTTGCTGTGATTTATCTGAAATGTTCTGTGAAACAATGCCTGGTGCAGCATCTTTAATGCACAAACCTATTTTAAAGGATTGTTTGTTACCCAACAAGGCACTGCTAATAAATCTCAGATGGGAGTCATACAAGTATCTAAACAGATAGCTAGGCAGATAGATAGAATAGGGTAATAGGGTAATAATAAGACAGGCTGTTTTTTATATATTGTGTTATTAGTATTTAGCAGACTGACTGGTAAACTTTTCCAGAAAGCGAAAGATAGGTATCAAGTTAACAGTAAGGGAGTGCTAGACAAATGTGATGACGTAATGTTAGAATGGGCGTGAGGGACTATGCTAATGTCTGTGTTAAGCCCCTGAGCAGATCCAGATGTTTCCAGAAACCTGAACAGATTTATGCCAAGTCCTGGTCTTCACCTAAAACTTAGGTCAAAAATTCACACCCCCAAGAGTGCGAATTGTGAGAGTGTTAGGTCCGTTAAGCTGACCTAACCTCCAGTATAAATGATTCTAGGTTGATGGAAGAATTCTTCCGTTGACCTAGCTACTGCCTCTCAAGGGGTTGGATTAACTAATACAACAACAACAAAAACCCTTCTATCGCTGTAGCAAGTGTTTACTTTATGACACTGCAGTGGCACAGCTGCAGCACCCTCGCCATAGCATCTGTAGTGGAGACATACCCTGAGTTTAGTGCAACTTTGTGGGTTCCCAACCTGGGGATTGCAACCCCCGAGGGTGAAACAGGTCCCAAAACTGTTTTTGGCTGTAACACAGGGATGGTATGGAAAGGGTTGAGAATTGCTGTGCTAGTTCAATTGATAAAAGTGTGGCAGTTTCTAGGCTGACTAGCCTGTCTGTTGTGTGCTTACTGACTATTACGGAAAGAAACAAATATGGTTTTTGCCTGCCACCGTATGTTTTCCTTAAGTCTTTGGTGATGAAACTTTTCATAGATACTGTTGATATGAAGTTATCACAGAGAAATATTGAACAGGAATTTACACATTAGTGGCTAGGTTTCCGCTCCCATTGAGGCCAACAGCAAAACTCGAGTTGAGCTCAATGGGTTTATTTTATAACAGACCTCAACAAGCTGTTACAAAATATACAGTATGGGTCCAGTCCTGTGCCAGTTGAACACTGAACAAAGAGGGACTGATAGGTCCTTCCTCTATGCATCCCTTGCAATAATTAAATCAGAGCATGGATAAAGTGAACAAATCATATATCATCTCAGCCAGACTATCCATTTAATTGTCTAAATGTAATTTACATGACAGATCTACTACAGTATATGGTATGTTCATGTCTAATGAATTTGTATTTCCAGCCCATATATTTTAACTTTGTGATTGCATTACTGATTTTGTTGAGAGTCCACAAGCCAACTGACCATCTATGAGATAGTGCTAATGCACTGTTCTGCTTTCTACATCTAGCCAAATCAGAATGGAAGACAAGATTAGATCTTGTAGCTGACAGTGGAATGTGTTCTTTTTGCCTTTTCAATGTGCACTGCTCAAAATTGAGCTATTTCAATTTTCCTTTTAAAACCGTCAGCTTTAACTCTCAGAGGTGGGAACTGTGGCGCAGGAAGCTGCACCGTAGCAGATGTGTGTGTGAAAGTTGCTGCTTGGGTGTGGACAGAAATAGGATTTCCAGAAATGAACTGTTATTTTGTGAGGCACTAACGCAGAAATGTACAATGGGGAAATGGGAGCTTAAACTCTGCTTCTCACATAGAACTGAACTGGCTGTTTTGAAAAAAAAATAAATTTGAAAACAAGTAATTTTCCTTTGGTGATTGTTGAATTTATGTTTAATTTATATTGACAGTTTTTGCTTTGGTTTGGCAAGTAGAGTTTGTGGGCTGAATTCATCCTAGGTGTCACACTGTGCCTATCTATCTATCATGGCGTGACACCTGGGATGAATTTGCTCCCATATGACCACTTTTGTTACCTTTATAGTTTAAAAATACTCAAAAGATTTATGTAATCTCTTAAAAAAAAAAGATGTATTTTAATAGCGGAAGGCTAAAGGTTAGGTCCACTGAATGGCTAAAAAAGTTTTGGCAAAGGTTATCAGAACTCATCCTACTGCATAACTAATGACCTCTACAAGTCCATCCAGACTTCTGGTGGCCCTTCACCCTAATCTTAAACACCCAATGGGCTAACTGAAAACTCCAAAAGAGAATTAATTTCTCTTCTATTAACCGACCTTTAGAGTCTGTCAGGGATTATGTGTACTAACAAGATTTTTAATCTATGAAACTAAAGGTTAAAAAATCTGCAGTCTTCCCTTTCTGTCCAAAATGACTGCAATTTTAAAAATCCAATCATGCTAGGTATGCCATTTTAAATGCAACCACATATTGAAATTAGTAAAACAGTAGAGGGAGATATTTTAATAATGCAAAACCTTGAGAAAAATATCTCTATACCAAAATTTTACCCATATGATATGGAAAATGAATGCATTTTGTTGGATATTGGCATCAAAATGTTTGCTATCCAATTTGGGTTTTTTGCTTGTTTGTTTTTTTGTTTTGGTCAGGTTTTCCCAAAACAAGGTATCTTTGTGCTACCTATAGAAGGAGAGCAAAGCTCTGTTCCCTCTAAACAGCTCTTTGCTAGTAATGTAGCAACACTGGAGGGATGAGGGGACATAATCTAACCTCCTAAATGACATAGGGCCCTAGCTAATGCTGTGAAGTCAACAGGAGACTTTCCAGTGACTTAAGTGAGTGCCGGATCAGGTCCCTAATTTTCGTCTTTTTTTTTTTTTGCTAACTATTAACACTTTGATAAGTGACATTTCATGTGACAGCCCTGCTATTATACATTTAGCACTTATTCCCTGCTTTGCAGCCCAGCACTCTCCTAATTTTTTTCGTTAGCTTTCTAATTCTCCTCTTCACCCCAATTCAGTTGCAAACTTCAATTATCTCTAGTTAAAAACTGTGAGAGCAGTGAGTAGCACCTGGCTTGAGTGCAGGCTATAAAACATCTGCTAGCACAAACTGCAAACCTGAGGAAAATTCAAATACCTAGGCTTGCTTTGTTGTGTTTTGTTTGTTTTGTTTTTGCAGGTATCTTAACCTTTTCATCATTTTTATCACAGTTCCAGAGGTGACAGATGCTTTTGGTCCATGTCAACAACAATTTATTTACCCTAGGATGTATATATTTTTCTAATTTCACTTTTAACTTTAGCCCAGTGCCGGGTTCTGAATTTAATAACTAAGTTCCATACCGACAACATGATTGTGACTTGAAGGTGTGGCACTCAAGACCTGACAAAAACTCTGCTATGAACGGTTAGAGGTGTCCTCCCAGCCACCTCACGCAACACTAAACATGGAAGTTAGATCACTCTATGCTTTTAGAAGCACAATCTTTTAAATAAAATTGCAAGATGGTGAATATAGTGCAGCCTAAAACAAAAGCCTTAGTGATCTTTGGCAGATTACTTGCGGGAAGTATGGCCCATTTCAGAAAATCAAAGCAAAGAAAAACATTGACTACAATTCAGAGGCCTAATGTATTATTATGGCTTTTTATGGATTTTATATATAATTTCCTGTAAAAGTTAAGAGGTTGAAGTGATCTCTTACATTCGGCTGCATTATCAGCATAGCACCAAACAATTTTCCACATCTTATTATGTTCACAGTTGACATACTATTAGAGAAATGTGCAGCTGTCTTACTCTGCTATTCATTTCCTCATTACTATTTTATAAATATATGATTAACAGTTATTGCAGCTGCCTAATTCACATTTATTGCAAATGCAACCCCACAAATGAATGCTCAAAGCAAAGAGATGTGGTTTTAGAGTAATTTAAATTTTACAGTTCCATTTACCCTGCTTTTTAATTTACTGTATAATGACCCTATTAGAATAAAACACATCTGGAAGTTCTTTAGGGAACATTTAATTTTCTGTGGCTTCAGTACTAACAGAACTTGTACCATAAAGGCCACAGATGCTTTGAACACTGTACAAATTTTCACATTTTATGCCAAGATGCTGGTTAATTGTACAGATGAGACAATTACAGCAAGGCAAAAGATAAAGTTCCTGTATATTGAAAGTGAATGAAAGAACTTTGACCTCAGAAGAACACTGCTGTTTGGTAAGGACTATATTTTATCCTCACATATTGTTTGTGGACACAATTCCCACTGAACTTTGCATATGAAGGCAAAAGGTGGCCCTAAGTTTTCACTTCAAAAATAAACAATTTTTCACAGCTCCAAGACCTCTGATTTATCCCAGTAACCTTTTAGGTAAAAAGGAGATGCTAGCCTACATGTCTGACTGTTCTTCATAGTAATTTCCTAATCTTTTGATCATCGCTGTTAAGTAAAAGAGTATTGCAATGAGACGAGCGAAGGTTTCGGAGGTCAGTCAGCGATTCCGTATGTATTTCATATTTACAGTCTGTGCTGAAGATACAGATGCTCTGAATCCTCCCAGCCTGCCCTATTAACAAAATCATCCTGAGAATTTGAAATTGATTTGAATATTAAATACAGATCACTGCAGCAGAGCTCTTTTACAAGAAATAATGTGAATGCATTCTCATTGATTAGTTAATTTATGTTCTACAACTAATCGAAACACAAATCTCATTAGCCACAGGTCAGTAGGCTGAGGGGTTGGGGGGTGGGGTGGGAGAAAATCATTTGGATAGCCCAGTTAGCTGTAAAGATATCATTATAAAACAAATTATTCTAAAAGCCACTGCCTTGATCAGCATGTACAGTCCTTTAGAAATGCAGTGTCAAAAAGCCACTCCTGTGCTATATATTATCTATAATATTAGTCTTAAATATGTTTTCACTAGCATGGTTTCATGCACTCATATATACAAATTGCTGTCGTTACCCTACTACCTGAGGGTGTATGCGCACACACACACACACACACACTTTGTTTTATTTCCCCAAAATATTTACGGAGCATATAAGCAGTTTTAAACAACCATCATCAATGTTAATTGACTGTGCCTGCCTTATAATTTTATATAATAATAAAAATTTCATTTATCGCCCCCACCCTTCCGTTTTCCTCATATGTTTCCACAACTTGCAATAAAATACACGATTTTTAAACCATTGTTATGACATCACCAGTTCAAAGATTTATTGCCTATAATTTTGGGTTATCCTTTCAAATCTAATTTCCCATGATTTTGCTGCTATTATTTATATATCTGCACAGCACCCTAGGCTTACATGGTGTTTTCCAGACAAATAAATGACACAGGCGTATGAATATGGGAGCTCGTATACTAGAAGCTTTCAGACAAGTGGGCTAGACCGTGATTCATTGCTGACAACTGTTTGATAAATTAGCATTTGACAACTATATTTTACTAGAAATTATTTGTTAATTAAATGAATTTTTTTCTACCTGCTATGTAGGTTTTTCCATTTATATTAAATTTTATGGAAGTTGAACTAAAAGTCCGTATGTTGCACTAAAATTTTACTCTGAAGTTTTAATAATAAAGTTTCAGAAAACCGAATTATTATTCCAGGTAGATTTTTTCATCTATTTGCAATAAGCTATGTACGGTAATTGCTTTATGCTATGTTAAATGCTTAAAATAGGATTCTGTATGGATTGATAATAATGAAAACTTTAGCATTGCAAAGCACTGCCAAACATTAAAACTCCAAAAATCCATGAGAGAGAGGCAAATATTTCCTCAATTTTTACAGCTGGGGAAACTGAGGCACCTATATGGTAAGTGGCTTCCCCAAGGCCACATAGCAAGTCAGTGGCAGCACAAGGGTTAGAACTCAGGAGTTGCCATATCCCAATACTTGTGCTCAGTATACTAGATAAAATTTGCATAGGTATTGACTAAAACATACAAAATCCAAGAAATTCATCTAGGACATCTCATGCCATCATTAGCCCTATCCATTGTGTCATGGTAATGTAGCAAATATGGTACTGTTTCCAGATAACTAAACCACCTGATGTGAATCAGGCCCCACAGACATGCACGTTGAGGGTACCCTTTGGGCAGATGTCCCCCAACTCACTCAGAAGGGGTTATAAGCCATCTCCATAGCAATATTTCCCACAGAGTTCTCTTTGCTGGTCCAGGGACCCACATGGGGGAAAGGGCAGGGACTGGAAGAGAAGCTGGCAGGTCAGGAGTAGGAGTGGGGTAAAACCATTGTCCCCTGCTATGGCCCCATTAACGTAGCCTGCAGATATATTGTCTTTTCCATGACACACATCCCTTCCTCAGCAAAAGTCTTCCTTTAGGGAGAGAGTCTGTTGGGTGTCAGAGATATTGGAGATGCTATGGCCACACGTAGATGGTCTTCCGCTGTTCCCTGAGATTTACACTCTTTAGGAACCAGCCCCAAGGCTCATCCTGGAAGGAGGCAATCCCTCTCTTATTCACCCCAAAGGAATAATATGGAGACTCTCTCTGAGGGTTTTACCATGGTAGTGACAATCTAGAGACTAGAGAAGGGGTGGGCGAGTTACAAAGTGGGGCTGGCCCTGGGTGCAACGTTGGTTGCACCCCCACAATACGTCTACCAGCACAGCTGAGCCAGTGTGCCAGGTGAAATAGTCCGTGCTAGGTAAAGGGCTGGGGTAAATGAGTCTCCTTACCATAAGACAAAGGGGAAACTAAGAACTGTGTTTAACTGTGTCTCAGACTGTGGCTTTCTGAGACATAATCTTATTCTGGATTGCTTCTGGGGCAGCACATCTGCACACTATCCCTTGTTCAGGACTTAGAGCAAAGCCCTTAAAACAATACAATCTAGATCTATAATCATGTTATATGTTATGGCCGGCACATGTATGTAACATATTAACTGCCTTTGTTACACAACAAGGAAAGATAGGATAGATCAGTGATAAAAGATCAGATAAGATCCAGTTCACTTTCAGACAATAAAACGGGGCTTTCTACAAATACAGAAGCTATATAAAACCTGTTCCTCTTTACGATAGATGGGGACCTATCTACACAACTCTTATGTCATCATTATGGTATTTGGGATGGGAACAAAGAAAAAAAATACATGAAATATAATTAAACATTCTTGTTATGTGGGTTTAATATTAAGGTAATTAGTCTGTGTGCTTGTGTGTCTTTATTTTATTTTTCTGCTGCCTTTTTAAAATATGTCACAGATATCAAATCAGATATGGTTACAATGGAATATTTCTTCTTAGAATTGCGGGAAACATTTATTTAGGTGTGTCAAGGTTCATCAAGCCTCGATACTTCCCAAAGCAGCATAGGGGAGATTTAAGAGAGGCCATGCAGGTCTCAGAAGCTCTCTGCTCTAATAGCAGTTAGAGCAAAAGCCTGAAAACTAAGAGGTTGATATGTTTTATTCTCAATTAATTCAGTGACTCATTGTGTGACCTTTGGGAAGTCACTTGACCTCTTTCTGCATCCCTCTACCCACATGAAAACGCAATTAATAAATAAAGCAGATACTTAAACCTGAATTTTCCTGGGTAAACAAATGAGAAAAACAACCAACAAAGAAAGGCACCATTCAAAACTCATCCAATGACCCCATTATTCATGGATCATTAGTGTAATAGGCCACATGGGATCCATAAAAGGCAAAAATGCCTTTTATGTCATTGAGTATTTAAAGAGTGATAATCCATATATTATTGAAACAATATTCACTCTAGCAACTCCTTCAAAGCTACTTTATGTGAGTCTGAGTATTTCAAAACTAATAAGCCATGGATAGTCCATATATCTGCATATGTCTTACCATCATTAGGGAATAGAAACTAGAGTGCACATGCAAAGATGACACCTTTAAATCTCTGAACTGAAAACATCTAATTCATTTTATGATAAGTAGTTGGTAAATGTTCATTTTATTAAGTTAAAGACATTCATTAGTGCTAATCTGAAAAGTTATGAATGCTGCTTCTCCCTGCAAAAACGTGTTAACAAGTTAGATGACTGAAAATACTGAAAGTCAACCAAAATACAAACGAAAACTGGAACTCACAACACCTGGGCAAAAGCTTCACTATGTACTCAAGTTGCATCGTTATGTTCCTTACTCTTCATTTGTACCTTATCCATAAGCCTTTGCGGGCTGGTACCTCACATTCATATCTGTCCGTAAGGTGTACAGAAAACTATTGTCTCGATATTAGTACCACTAATAATAATGCAACAAAACCAAAGGCCATCTTAATCCACAAAATTGGCTGACTCATTATGAAGTGTTGATGTGCCTTTAATATCTTGTTATTTTTTATTCATGGAGTTCCCAGTGATACACTAGGTGCCATATAGACACAGGAAGACATGGTGCCATATGTACACTCAGTACACCAGAGCTGAGGAGGTGTTAAGCCATGTTTACACTCCTTTTTTCTTGGGGCTTCGAGCAGCCATTTGACCATGCAGCCATTTGACCATGCAGAGAGACCAGGCAGTGCTTGAAATGGTGGGTGACCATCATGGTAAAATCAAGTGCCCATCCTCTCATGGGTGCCAGAATTTCAAACCGTAAGTTTAGATAAGTGTATTTGCAGCTTAATAAAGCAATGGTCTTATGACCATTTGACAAGTGGAATGTTATTACTATGTGTGTACACCCTCAAGAACACAACAGGCTGCCTAGAAAACTGAGCTGAGAACCTTCCTACACATGACTGGCATGGTTTAAATTATCTCTAGTTGTACAATATGGTGTGAGCATATTATAGGGACAACCGGATGGGCATTGTAATACAACATATTTGGTTGACTGTAAGTTAATATCTTATAGCAATTTCATTAAGAAAAAATAATTTGTAAAGTTTAAGTCAGTACAGAGGCCAAGACACACTAACTGGTGGAGGATGACCTTAGAACTGATGGGGAAATGTTTTTTGTTTGTGTGATGTTTCACTCCATATTCTTTATGAAAATATGCTTATATGAATATGACATAACTGAGATATACTTTATGCAAGATGGCTCATGCGAGATATCATAGGAAAGGTTATGATAGGAACTTACAACCCTGGGTTTAGGAGGCCAATGCTCAAACCACTGAGCTATCCCTCCCCCTTTGGTTTGGTTATCAGAAAGAGCTCAGATTGTTGAATGCTGAGTTCTCTTGAAAATCTGACCATAGATGCTTCTGTGGCACAATGGGAGGTGCTGGGGGCTGAATACTTTTGAAAATCTGGACTTTATTTGGGTGTCTAAATGAAAGCTGAGCTCTTTGGACAATCTGGCCCCAATGATGGGTGCTGAGCACTTGAAAATCTGTCCCTGAGTTCTTCTGAAAACTTGGCCCTTAAGGGCTACATATTTAACCAAGGGAAGGGGGCCTATGAAAATGCATCAAGAACTTGAGTTCAATGGAAATGGAAATGTTTATATCAATAAATAAAAAGCAACAGAGGGTCCTGTGGCAGCTTTAAGACTAACAGAAATATTGGGAGCATAAGCCTGTTAGTCTTAAAGGTGCCACAGGACCCTTTGTTGCTTTTTACAGATTCAGACTAACACGGCTACCCCTCTGATACTTATTAATAAATAGTTTGTTCTGTTTCTTTAGATGTGTTCTGCCCCATACACTGTCCACGAAATATGAGTCTGCCTTTTTGTAGGGAGGAAGGTGTAGATGCTGCTTCTTTCTTTCTTTTGTTCTTTTTTTTTTTTTTTTTTTTTGTTACTCTGGCATGAGTTTTAATTTTGCAAGGGAAGGGAACCAGGTTTTATTATCCTGTGATTATGCAGCTGTTACTTAGAGGGGAAAAAATTATCAATATGAAAAGATGCTCTGCACCAACTATAATCTTCCTGTTTAATAAACACAACCACACTCTGGCAAACTTTGAAAAACCTGTAATATTATGTCAAAACACCCATGAAACTGTTTTATGCCTTTTCTGTGTCTTTTTGCCTTTCACAGCTGATTACCCAGGATGCACAGTATCTATGTGTAAACAGAAGCTTTCTTCTTTTATAACCAGCCACCTCCTTCTTCTTCTTCCTGTCTGACTCACTCATTGATGCCAGAATCCAGTATTTGTGGTATCACAATTGCTTCCATGGTGATGATTGCAAAAATAAATAAATAAATCAAGCCATAAATTTCTATAGAGGGGTGGCAACAGCAGCTTGCCAGAAGGGAGCTGGATTTGTGATTTTTACTTTATGTTTCCTTCTGTCAGTATACAAAGTGCTTGACTAAAATTCCTTCTTTTTTGTTTTAATTTCTAATTTCTATTGTTCTTCTAATGTTTCACATTCGTTTTACTTTGGACTACTAGGGTCGGTCCTGGGGCCGGTTTTGTTTAATATCTTTATTAATGATCTGGAGGATGGTGTGGACTGCACTCTCAGCAAGTTTGCAGATGACACTAAACTAGGAGGCGTGGTAGATACACTAGAGGGTAGGGATCGGATACAGAGGGACCTAGACAAATTAGAGGATTGGGCCGAAAAAAACCTGATGAGGTTCAACAAGGACAAGTGCAGAGTCCTGCACTTAGGACGGAAGAATCCCATGCACTGCTACAGACTAGGGACCGAATGGCTAGGTAGCAGTTCTGCTGAAAAGGACCTAGGGGTCACAGTGGACGAGAAGCTGGATATGAGTCAACAGTGTGCTCTTGTTGCCAAGAAGGCTAACGGCATTTTGGGCTGTATAAGTAGGGGCATTGCCAGCAGATCGAGGAACGTGATCGTTCCCCTTTATTCGACATTGGTGAGGCCTCATCTGGAATACTGTGTCCAGTTTTGGGCCCCACACTACAAGAAGGATGTGGAAAAATTGGAAAGAGTCCAGCGGAGGGCAACAAAAATGATTAGGGGTCTGGAGCACATGACTTATGAGGAGAGGCTGAGAGAACTGGGATTGTTTAGTCTCCAGAAGAGAAGAATGAGGGGGGATTTGATAGCAGCCTTCAACTACCTGAAGGGGGGTTCCAAAGAGGATGGAGCTTGGCTGTTCTCAGTGGTGGCAGATGACAGAACAAGGAGCAATGGTCTCAAGTTGCGGTGGGGGAGGTCCAGGTTGGATATCAGGAAAAACTATTTCACTAGGAGGGTGGTGAAACACTGGAATGCGTTACCTAGGGAGGTGGTGGAGTCTCCTTCCTTGGAGGTTTTTAAGGCCCGGCTTGACAAAGCCCTGGCTGGGATGATTTAGCTGGGAATTGGTCCTGCTTTGAGCAGGGGGTTGGACTAGATGACCTCTTGAGGTCCCTTCCAACTCTGATATTCTATGATTCTATGATTCTATACTCGATGAGGAAATCTTTGCATCGTATCTTGGGTTTGGAATGGCATAATGAAGTCCTGCAAAGCTAAATGTCAAATATTGTCCAATACATGCACCCTTTGGTCCTCTACATGCATTGCCTTGCCTAGCTTTAACCGAATGAAATTGAAAAGCACTGATTCTGATCTCTGGCTTTACACTGGTAGAACTCTACTGCAATGGCATTGCTCCCAATTTACACCAGTTTAAGTGAGATCAGGATTGAGCCCCTAGATTTTCCCCATTTCTTTAATTTGGAGCCTATTGGACAAAGCTCCCATTGTCTTCAATGGTCCAGGATCTGCCCCAATGTTTATATTCCAAGACCCCTTCCATTAGTAGATGTGCTCTCTCATTCTCCTCCTGCAGAGTGAGGAGAGGACTATGGAAAGTTTGGTCTTGCTCAAAACTTACAACAATGTTGCCCCAGAAAATAACCAACAGGAAATGTTCGAAGAACTGGAATCCTTAACCTGCCTGCTGAAACCCAAATGTGGCACTGCCACAATCCACTCCGTCAGCAAGGAGTGCAGATCTACAAACTGCTCCTGAACCTCCGTGTCCCATGACATGGGCCAGCTCTCCATCTTGTCACATAGTTGCAGATTTTTATGGAGGAACGAAAGAACAGGCTGCGGCAGGGGACTGGTACTGCAATCTTGTCCCTGTCACCTAACGTGTGACTATTGAGTGGTCAGAAATGAGCTGGCGCTCTCAGTTCAACACCTAGTAAAGAACACACCAATTACTGAGCACCCTGCCTTACTATACTGCCCAGAGATGAAGAATCAACTTGACCCTAGATACTCAACCCTCTTCTCACTGCCAAGGTGATCTGCCCTGATCAGGGAGGAGATCCATTAATGGGGCAGTGTGGGGAAGCTTGTATTGCTGGTGCCCCTTCTTTAACTTTTCTACAGTTAAACAGAGGTCTGCGTCTCGTCTGCAGACTGCTTTCATAAGTCCTAACTTTGCATTAAAGGCCAGATCCTCAGCTGATGTAAAGTGGCATACTTCTATTGAAGTCAATGGAGCTCAGTGGAGGATCTGACCCTTTATATTTTTAACTTAAAAATATACATGTAGTAGAGCATCATAATGATATTTAATTTATTTTTCCTAATTTGGTATGTAACCACCACAAATACCACCCAGGTTCTCCTCAGGGCACCAATAGCCATGGTAATACTATAAACATTCTTTCCGGTTTATCAGGAGAATTTACTCACGGCTGCAGTCATACTGAGACATCAGCTAGGATAAGGATATTCAGGCAGGCAGGTTAAATGCTAATTTCCTTTCTACTGTACCATTTTCTAACCTCCTTCCATGAATCAACGTGAGTAAAAGGTTCTTCACTTACAGACATAAAACAAATTGAACAAATTACGTTACTTAACTGAGGAAGAACCAGCCAGTCTATTGATTTCTTGTTTGGCTTCAAATTTTCCCTTTTTTATTAATATGAATTTGTAAAGGGGATTTTGGATTTTAAAACTCCATATATTTCATTAGTATAGTTCAAAATAACCTACTAGTCAGTCATTGGTTAGTGGGGGGGGGTTCTCTTTATTTTTTAAAGTAAATGGGCTGATTCTGCTCTCACTACTGAAGTCAATGCAGTTACACCATTTTAAAACTGGTGTGGATTCACAATCAGGCCTCATGGTGTTGGAAAGATAAAACAGGTAGTAGAACACACCCAAAAGAGTTTAAGAAACAGAAGCCAGGGGAACACAGTATGAAGTAGTTCTCTGGATATCAAAAGCAACCATTAAATTCCCAGTTCTTTTAGATGGATCATGAACCATGATCAGCAGCAACACATTTTATAAGATGACAATTTGCTATTTAAGGAGTACAAGATGAGAGGGAATTCAAGAATGAACAGAGCTGTGGCACATTTATCTTTCAATGGCAGCACTGACAGCATGAAAAGGAAATGTTTAATACTAATGGGGACTTTTAAAATTTTTACATAGAGGATATTTTGGTAAGTATCAAAAAATTGTCTGAGATTGGTCTTAAAATGTAGGAACAAATTTTCAGCTGCAGCCTCTAAAAATGCATGTGCAGCTGTTTGTAGAGATGAAACATGCACAAATGCAGGTTTTGGAAACACAAATACTTAGATGGAAGAGCATGTGAGTGAAGACTTTGAGTTTGCGGCTGAAAATTTCATTCTAAAGATTTAACTCTCATGGCAATCCAAAATAGCTTATTCTTAGCTGAGCTCTGCACAGTGATTAAACAGCAATTTTAGCAACAAGGAAAGGCCAGACAGCCCAACATGTATGGAATATTTGGCTGACTTTGATCTCATTTCCAACATACCAGTTTTCTCCAGAAACCTAACCTTATCTTGAACTACAGTACTCACAATCTTTGCCTCAGTTGCCCTACCTAGAACTTATTCCATATTTTCATTACATATTTTGTATGAAATGTATGAAATTGCCCTTAGTTTTCTGATGTCTATTATTATTCTAAAATATTATTCTAAATTATTTCATGGTGCCCACAAGTATGCTAAGCACTTCTCAGAAAATGCATACAGGACAGGACCCTGCCCTGAAGAACCTTATTCTGCAAGATTGTGTTCCCCATTAGAGATGAGCAAATACTAGTATTCACTTTGATGGTATTCACCGCCCCTTTTACTTGCCATGCATGTAAGTGAACTATTGCTTGCAAGAACATAAGAATGGCCATACTAGGTCAGACCAAAGGTCCATCTAGCCTAGTATCCTGTCTTCTGGTGGTGGCCAATTGCCAGATGCCCCAGAGGAAATGAACAGAACAGGTTATCATCAAGTGATCGATTCCCTGTCGCTCATTCTCAGCTTCCGGCAAACAGAGGCTGGGGACACCATCCCTGCCCATCCTGGCTAATAGTCATTGATGGACCTATAATCCATGAATTTATCTAGTTATTTTTTGAACCCTGTTATAGTCCTGGCCTTCACAACATCCTCTGGCAAAGAATTGAACAGATAGACTGTGCTATTTGCCAGGGAGGAGGGATAGCTCAATGGTTTGAGCATTGGGCTGCTAAACCCAGGGTTGGTGAGTTCAATTCTTAAGGGGGCCGCTTAGGGATCTGGGGCAAAAAAAATCAGTATTTGGTCCTGCTAGGGAAGGTAGGGGGCTGGATGCAAGATCCTTTCCAGTTCTACAAGATAGGATATCTCCATTAATTAAAAAATGAAATACTTTTTGTTTGTTTTAAACCTGCTGCCTATTAATTTCATTTGGTGACCCCTAGTTCTTGTGTTATGAGACGGCGTAAACAGCACTTCCTTATTTACTTTCTCCACACCAGCCATGATGTTATATACTTCAATCATAACCCCCCTTAGTCATCTCTTTTCCAAGCTGAAAAGTCCCTGTCTTATTAATCTCTTCTCATACGGAAGCCGTTCCATACCCCTAATCATTTTTGTTGCCCTTTTCTGAACCTTTTCCAATTCCAATATTTCTTTTTTGACATGGGGTGATAGTAAAAAAGTTAGAGACCATTATTTTTCTCATCAAAACCAAAGAGAATTTTTCATTTAAAAATGATATTTTTTCTCAAAATGACATTTTTGGTGAAAAAAATTTTTTTGGCTGAAAAAACATTTTCCATTTAAAATAAAGGTTTGGCAGAAATTTTTCAACAAGCTGTAGCATTGTTTTTCCTTATTTCTTTTACAGATATACCTTGAGATCTTTCTTGTCAATATCCTGCAATATTTGATCAAGGTTATCATTGCCTGCTTTTGTCTTACTGCTGAGTAATACTTGCACTTTGCATTGGTATCCTGCACCATGTGCACAAGAAGTTGGACAGTGGAGGACATTACCCATGGTTTAAACAGTGTGGATTTCCCATATTGCACAAGAACACATTGTGCAAATTCCTTTGTGGAAGTATATGTCCCCATACTTTATGTGGTTTGAAAATGGGACATGATCATAAGACAAGAGATGACTGTAGAATAGATGGCCATTACCTTACCTTCTAAAACCCAAATGTCTTTGTTTTAAAGTACATTCTAAAGTTTGTGTGTGGATAAATCTTGTCTTGATAGCAATATCATCTAGTACCTTTCTTCTGCTTATGTTATTAAGTGCTAACCTGAGGCAGAAATGTAGGATATGGGATAACTTAGTTAAAAAACTTCAATATCATATTCCCCAGTAATGGCCGCAAACACTAATAGTGTTACTGTAGTACAGTATTTTTTACCATTGCTTTAAAATACTATATGACTTATTTACCTGGTCATGAATAATGTTTTGAGCTTTGAACATTTTGGCAAGAATAATGACACAAGTATTTCTTTCTGTTTTAGGTACTGATCCTTCAAAGGTCCATAAATGGACTTCCGCTGAGGTCAGGTCCCATTGCACACATCTGATTGCAGGGTCAGGTCCTAATTCTTTATTCAGCTATCTTCAGCTACAAGTCTAGCACACAGCACTAAAGTCCTACAGTTCTTTGTTGCATAGCCTTCAGAGTACTAGATGTAAAGGGTTTTGTTTCTGATTTTTTTTTTCTTCATCCATTCCTTTCCTCTGCTTCCTATCTCATTAGTTGCTAGGTTATCCAACCTATAGGATGCAAAAAATAAAAATTAAAAAGTTACAAAGGCATTGCATGTACATGATTTGAACTAGGAAGAATGCATGCAATGAAATGATGCTATTTTATACATCTTATTAAAATGAATATCAAACTTTGTTTTGCCTCATTCAATTTTTGATGCTAATTAAGTAAGCATAAGCATAAGAAAGGAAATTGGATTTTCTACTTAAGGAACTTCCAATAAAGCCATGGACGTTAGTGAGATGAGGTTCTAATAAACCTTAATAAGTGTCTATATAACAAGCAATGTTTGTCTCTTAGGAACATTGGATTTTTCTCAAAGGATATGGATGGCCAATAAACTACATTTGTGACTATGAAGATATATTGTTACAGGAGCCGTTTTTCTACCATTAGCCTTTCAAACCCTCGCACTCCAGTTTTCAGTAATTCTGTGACCTTGAGAACAATCATGGACCAAGAAATTTAAAAACCATTTTAAATTTCATAAAAATATAATTTAGGAATAGCACTGGCTAGATAGGGGACTTTAGACAATACTTTATTGTGAATAATGCTCTTCTTTGTCCATTTCAGACAACCTCTAATGTTGCTACAATATTTGTCATTGATCACCCAGTCTTGTGCTGCCACATCACTGTTAAGCCTGGTGACAAAGGGGAAAGAAGGCGTATGTATAGCCAGTACCATTGTGCATAGCAAAACAAAGCAGGAATAGAGAATGCTTTTGTGTTCAATTCTTCCTCCTTGCTGTATCGGGCAAAACAAAACCATTGGTGTAAAACCAGGAATTTGTGTCAGTGTAAGTACAACTTTTTGGACAAAAAAATCAAAGTTTTCTACAAAAAGCAGATACTTTTATCAAAAGCTCAATTTTCCATTGAAAAACAGCTTAAACTGAAAAAAATTGACCAGCCCTACAAAACAGTATCAAATCTACAAATGTGGCATTTGGGGAACGTGCATGAATGTAACTTACCCGAGTTTGGTATTGTCTGTGGGCCAAATTCAGCCTCTCTTGTAAAGGAAAAGGAACTCAAAGTCAATGAGTATCAAGTAAATTTCTCCATAGTAGTGCTGAGTTGAGTTTGAGTTGGGCAAGTTTGTGTGTGGGGAGCAGCAAAGGGAAGTGGCTGTTTTATTGTACACATTATATTCAAACCTGGGTGCTTAAATTAGATGCCTAAATCTACACTTGTTCTAGCAAATTAAAAAGAAAGTAACCTTCCCGTCAGAGATGCTTAGCCCCTAAAACTCCTGCTGGACTCGGTGGTGGGTATGGTGGCACAGCACCTCTGAAAATCAAGCTATTTTTATTTAGGAGCCTCCATATGGAATTACCCACCTAACATTTGGTGCCCAAGGCTGAAAATGTTGATCTTCTGGTAGTTGTTTGTTCCTGCTACACATTCCAGGCTAGTTCCCCAACTGCTATAAATCTGCATAGTGCCATTGATTTCAATAGAGCTGCATCTTTTCATGCTAGCTGAGGATGGGACGCTCCTTATGCACCCTCAGCATGGAAATGACACTCCTTTTGCACAGTCACTGAATACGACATCAAAGTGAGCTACGTGCTTTCACACTTAAAATCGCTTGCACCATTTGCTGACCAATTTATATTCAACTTGTAGCTAACACATTAACGTCGGCTCACAACTGACGTTAATTTTGCTCAGGCAATTCCATGCATACATTTATTTCAGGTCATATCACAGATCATTCAGTCCATTCAATTTTGGGTTGTTTCAGGGTAAATACATATTTGAAATTGTTTCAGACAAATAGAAGATTGCTCACTGGAATGACTAACAGAATTTAACGATAATGTGATTAAACCCCTTAGTAAAGGAACTTTTGCCCTTACAATCTCTTGTCAAACAAATATATACTAATTTCCATAGATCAAATATAAACTAATCTTATGTCAGCAGCCTATGTGCTATTGGTGCAGACTGCCTATTGGCCTAAAAGCGACGAACTTCAAATATGTGAATTTGTTTGCCCATAATTAGCACAATGTATCTTAGCCCATTCAAAATAATAACTGCATCCCTTCCTGGTAATGAAGAATGATTAATTCTCAATTATAGTAAGTATCCAATTTTATACAGTGCAGCACTGGTCTAAACCACCCTATCTCTAACATTCTAATTACAGACATTAAAAGTTCCATATAATTATTGCTGAAGGATCAGTAAAATTAAAAATATTGGTTACTTAAAGCTATTATTACATTTGCTCTAATGCAGCCAAGGCTTAAATTTATGTCTGAGCTGCCAGCCATTTCATCAATCTATTTTTGTGACTTGTTTAGAGCAACTGGTTTTATTTCACAGTCTCAGTAACTGTTCCAACAGGTCTATTAACGGTTTGGCACTCTACATTTTGTAAAGCTTTAATTAAGTGAAACAAGCTAAAAATCACTAATATGTGCCTTTAGCAAACTAGCGATGTAATTATCTCATTTAACAGATAACTACTTGTATTTCATTTTTCAAAGCACAAAGAGAAAACTAGCTCTAAATGACACTTTTCAGGCTCATTAAACTCACTAGAGAAATATCAGATTAGGGATTTCTACTACAAATACCATAATAAACTCTAAGAGCTGATATAAACAACATGAGTATTTTGGGGAGGTGGCGGGAGGCAGGGGAAAATATATAATACTGCTTGCAGCAGAAAAAATATATATTGGTTATATATGTTAAAAAGTCTCTCATTTCAACACTCTCTAAACTACTGCTTCAGTTTAAAACACAATATGTCTAAAAGTATCAAAATCTCTTTTTATCTTTAAATATATATTATTTAAAATAAGTATTTTTGTATTTGAGAGACAAATCCTGTGTTCCTGACTTATCTAGGGGCTGACCTATACTAGAAAGTTACACTGGTATAAATATTTCAGTTTGAGGTATGATTTTTTTTTATTAATATAGTTATACTGGTATAAGCCCTGGAGTGGATGTACTTATGCTAATATAAACATGCCTTCCGATACCAAAATAAGCCATACCACTTTTATACCAGTATAACTGCATCCACACTGGGAGAAGGGGAGAGATTGCTACTTTAACTAGCCAATACAGTTCAAGTGGCAAAACTTTCTAATGTAGACAAGGCCAAAGATTCGTTTGTGCAATGCACTTTAGGTGGTCAGGTTCTTTTGTATGGAGCCTCATTGACTTCTGTGGGACTCCATCTGGGCCCAGGAGTCTGCCTACAATGAAATCACTGCAGGATCGGGGCCTAAATAAATAACTAAATAAATAAAATTCAAGATTTGTCCCATAGAGAATAATGTGTAAATCATTAAACACAAAACAAAAAATAGCAGAAGTGAACACTCCTTTTATAAGGCCAAACACGTGAATATGTATCTGCCAGGAAGTAAAATTAGAACAATAAAACTAGGCTTATATCATCAAACAGGGTGCTAGCAAACCCAACTTGCTCAGCAAAGCTGGCCTTTAACTAAGACTTGGACTAAATTGTTAGAGGTGATTAAATATTTAAACAAATAATTTGGGACTATGTTGATGAAAAAACAGATTGCAATCATTGCTCTGCTCTTCATGAGGTTATGCTATTTGTTATTTGTATGACTGATGGCTATCCGTGAAATGGTCACAAATCCTGACTGTTTCAATATTCACTGTTCATTATTCTCCTGTTTAAATGGTTTAGCCACCCAATCAGGAACCAGAAACAAAAGTAAGTTGCGGTAGTGACAGCTTTCTAATGTCGTCCAGTGGGCCAGCTTACCTACAGGCTTGTATCCTGTAAGACATTGGCTTCAGCAGTTAGCATGAGGCTTGAGGCCTATGAACTTTGGCATAGATAAACTTAGGTAACTCCTAAGTTATGGAGAACTGGAAGTAGAGTGTAGGGGAATTTCGTCCATAAGGACATCAGCCAACCACAGAACATGAACTGACACTAGCTTCTGGAAGGTTTTGGACAGAACATCTGACCACAACAGTGCCATGGCAATGAATTGGCGTATATGATAATAGGGTGAAATCATAAATACACTAATCTATAGAAGAAGGACACCTTAACATTGGTAGGGGCAGAAATACATATAAGGAAGAGGGGAGAAACCCCCATTGAATATGCGTTAGATATGGTAATGTCAGCGTAACATATTATAAAACTGGCATCCCAGGGCAGTAGGGGAGAGAGATGTAGCCCTTGGGAGGGGCCAGAATGATGGCCACTGGTGAAGATGAGGAAGGAGAAGGCGATGAGGAAAATAATGGCTAACATTTCAGGTTGTTCTGCAAGGGATGGTCTGAGTATGGATGTTCAGATGTACTCTCTGTATTATCTCTATCTACCTTACTGAGTTAGAGTGTGTGTGACTTTGCTAAACGTATTAATAAATTATTTATTTGTAAATATAAAAGAGTTCCTGAGTGTTGCACCTGTGCACATCGGGGTTCCCAACTATATAATAATTTGAATAATACCGGGCCTGATCTTGGGACGAGAACCTGTCAACCCTCAAAGAGATAACTGAGAATTTTTATTCATAATCTATAGATCAGGCTACATTACATTTGAATACCAAATATCAACACTGGTACTTTGTGAATAATCCATAAACAGCCAATTGTTCACTTGTGGTATCTGTTTAATCTTTCTGAATACTGATATATTTACAAAAACTAGGCTTCATACATTTATTTCCTTTAAGTATATAAACATTAACAGAACACTTCTCCCAGATGGCTGGATGTCCTTGAAAGCTAATCAAAACTGTAACCCAACTAAGATAAAAACAGCAGCAGCAAACCAACAACTACTCTCCACACAAAAGAAGCCAATCAACAAAACAAAAATATCGTCACCTCATTCCCCCATTAAAAAAAAAAAGCCAGGACCCCCTTTTAAGACCCTAAATCTCAAACCTCTACATACGCCTGCCCAAATAGGTGGGTTTTCAGCAGGTCCCAAACCTGGGCTATTTCAGAATAGTGAATTCCAAAGTCCATGGACCCTAAGTCCAAAGAACTGCCTGCCAGTGGCTCCACCTTTACACTGAGTTAGATAGAAGTGGAGCACTGATCTCACATGCTATGGCATTGCCACCTAGGGAGAGAGGTGCTCTTTCAGATAGGCAGCTCCCAAGCCACTTAGGGCTTTATAGGTCAGAGACAACCTCTTTACCTCCATTCAGAAACAGAGAAGCAGCTAACTGTATTTTGGAGCACTGATGTCACATGCTCTTGGTGGAATAGCTCACTTAATGATGGGCCACAGCTGCCTTCTGCAGCAACTTGCTTTTCAAAGCTGATTTACAGTGTAACCCTAGACAGAGCTTTGAAATGACAAAGCCACGGGTGATGGTCGTAAGGCCTGTGTTCGTGAGAAAGGGCCACAACCTCCTGAGCAGATCAAATGGAAACAAGTCAGCTTGGGTCATTGCAAGTACAAGAAGCTTGTGGAACCCCAGATGAGAAAGCTCTCAGTGCCTTCTGGGACCTCCCAGCCAGAAAAGAATGAAGTTACCACAAGACAGCACCATCTATTCCCTGTTAGGTCAGTAAGCCCCCAAGGCTAGCTGGGGTTGGTCCTGCTTTGAGCAGGGGGTTGGACTAGATGACCTCCTGAGGTCTCTTCCAATCCTAATCTTCTACGATTCTATGATTTCCAGAAGCATGACACTCTTGGCTGGATCCCCAAGACCCTTGGTTTTAGAGCTCCACTCCTCAAATTACATGATGGCACCTTTCTGTTTTACCCTCCCCGATCAGTGCCGTCAGGGGTTGGCTCACCCCCCGGCAGCCAACTAGAGCAGCCAAAGGCCTTACACTAATTGAATTGATCCCCTAGGGGCCAGTTTGTCAGCCCAACATCAAGGCAGTTACACAAGGGATGAGTTTGGCTCTGAATGCTGGAATATTCTCAAGAGTGGAGCTACATGCATAATAAGTAGATGCCCAATATTGGTGGCATGTGATAATGCATTTGTGTTCTGTTGTGCTTCTATTGTGTATTTTAATATGGTTTATAAGTCTGCCAAGAAGAAAGTTGAAGCAATAAGCTTGACTGATTGATTGATTGATGCATCATTATTTTTAGGGTCCATTGCACAAACTATTTTGATAGTTGAAGCCCATAAAGTATAATGTCTGTGCTAAAAGTGACACAATGAAGAAGATGCTGCACCTGATTCAATTTGAGCTTTGAGTCATTATTTAGAGCTGGGGGGGTTCAGGAGTTACAAAATACTGCCTCTCTGATTCCCTACTGGTAAGCCAGAAGATAAATGTCTGAAACTAAGGACCCCAGGCACACAATAATAAAACCCTTTTAGAGACTAGACCCGTCCACTAGTTAAAGGAAACCTATTCCCATTTTTCTGTTGGAAAAAAATGGAATGCAGTTTCTCAGTGGCAGATATCAAGCTCTTTATATTTAAACTGCAGCATTTAAAAAAAAAAGATACTGCACAAACAGGACTGGTGAGATGCAGCAAATTCTCTGCCTCCATCAGTAAAGGGAATGACTGCAACCCCCGAGCTTGGGATTCCTCTGACATATAGAAATCCCACACAAGTGTAGAGCCAAATTCCTAATCCACCCTCCTCACAGCCCAGGCCAGGGCAGCCGGAAGGGTCAAAAAGGGAGGGCACTGTGCTCCAGTTATGCTCAGTGGTTTGAGCATTAGCCTGCTAAACCCAGGGTTGTGAGTTCAATCCTTGAGGGGACCACTTAGGAATTTGGGGCAAAATCAGTACTTGATCCTGCTAGTGAAGGCAGGGGGCTGGACTCGATGACCTTTCAAGGTCCCTTCCAGTTCTAGGAGATGGGATATCTCCATCTATACTATACCTGCGAGAAGGCCTTTGATTCCAGCTGGCAGAGATTAGAGCTGCTCCTAGCTTGCTCTGACTTGCATTGGGGCTAGAGCTGGGCTGAGTATCAGGGAGATGTAAACAAACTTGATGAAGCAAAGAATATGAGGCTGTATTTTGTTAATGAAAAATGTTGGGGGGAAGTTTTATGTGTATTTTGTTATTTTGCTTTCTACAATGTGATAATTTTGAAGTTTTAAATTAAAAGGGCATATTCAAGTTTCCCATCTGCTTCTGTGTGAATCTTTTACACCATCCCCTTTAGGGGTTATTTTGCCCCCCATACATTGTTTTAATCTTTCAGGAACAGGGAGCTAATATTTGAATGAAAGCTCTAGCTCTAGATAGTTTTTGATACACATCTCAGAAATATGACATTTGAAAAATACACTTCTAGCTCACATTCCAGTGTAGTTGCCACCTAAGAACAAGATAATGTTTAACAAATGCATCTTCCCAGAAGTACAGTGACAGATGAAACTGTTAGGAAAAGAGCGACAAGTTAGTTCTGAACACCATTTTATGGGTGGGTAAAATGTTCTCTCTTTCCTCCCTTTCTAGTGATGGATTGGGCTGCAAAATTTGGATCTTTTTCCAAATTTCAAACGCTCAAAATTCAGCGGTATTTGGCTATGGATTTTGGTTCAGCCCCTACAAACTCAGGTCCAGATCCAGTTTTGGTTCCAAGCTTCCACATAGCTATGGGGGCGGGAGAGCGTACGTACCAAGGTTTTTAGTTCCAGTCTATCTCTACTTTTTAAGGGACAGATCTTGCAAAGTGGCTGAGTGCTCTCAGTTCCTGCTGACTATAATGGATTAAGTTCTAAATCTTCCCAAACAACTTCTAAATTACCTGGTAAATTTCTGGATTGGTTTTAGTTTGGAGCTAAACGATCTCGTTTATGCAGCTAACCCAAAAGCTGCATTAGAAATTAAAAAGCCTCCAGGAAATTCCCCCTTGGAGTCTAATTATATTTCACAAGTTTCCAGTCTGAGTTCTGGAAATTATGGGACTGGGAGAACTGGGAGCTTATTTAATATTCACCTGGGGATACCCTTTTGGTGCTGGCATAGATCTCACAGGTGAAATGTGGCTCTGGATCAGAGAATCTTCTCCTCTAGAACCAATGTGGTTAAGTAACCTACTCAGAGCATTTACACAGGGTGCGGTCAGCGCAAGAGCAGATCCTCAGTTCCCATACCCCCTAGCTTGTCCCTGCTGACCCCGTGTGCTGCTGGGTAGATGTTTCATGCAGAGTGGAGCTCTGCACCATGCAGGAGAGTGCGTACCTCCTAGATGGACCAATCCCTGCTGCGGTGTAACTACTGCCCAGGGGCCATCTGTAGCCTGTCGAGGAGTGGTTGGATTTTCCATTGCAATATAATTGCACCAGCACACTCTGAAGATCTGCAATTCTAATGAAGAACAACAAAATAATTGCACGCTGAAATCCACTATTGCTATATTCTAAGCTTGTCCCTTGCTCTGTACTCCCATTAAGACTCCCTTTTGCAGAATCAAGGTAAGAGAGGAGCATAAAAAATACATTTTGATACAAATCCATCCCTGAAGTAACACCACTGGGTTCAATGGAGTTACCCAAGCGAAATGAAAGCGTCTCTTCTGTCTGAAACTAGGACACGTATTGATACATATGATAGAAAAATGTGCCCCTACAAAATATCTGTATTTTCACGTAAGAGAAAAAATATCTGGAAAAAAGTCTGTGATAAGACAAAATGTAATACAAGCAAAGAAAGCTGTTACCCTACTGGAAATATGAGACAAAGCTGTTCTGCTACCTATAAATTACACCAGAGGCCACCTTTGAGTTATACAGGGTGAACATGGTGGAAGGATGACATCTAAAACTGTGGCACACTAATTCAGAACTAGATATTCTTTATTTAGGTGAGGTGGCCACACACAGCACACCAGGTCTTACATTTCTTTCTGATTGCCATACACAGAATTTTTAAAAAGAAAGACCCACTCACTTGCTGCGTCTCATCCTTGAAAAGTGACCATGAGGCCAAAACTCCCCATCCTTACTCAGGAAAAACTCACACTTGAGTAAGGACTGAGGAAGAACTTAGCAAACCTTTATTCACAGGAGCAATCCTTATTCATGCAAATACTTCCAGTAATTCTAATGGGATTATTCATATGAGTCAAAACTATGGACCAGATTCTCCTCTACTTTTATTAGTATAAATGAAAAGTAACTTCACTGAAGTCAGTGGAGCTACATGGCAGTGGAGGACAGAGGAGAAGAAAGTGAGGCACTACTTGCAGGAGCAAGGTTTGCTGAACTGGAGTCTGACTAGGGACTCCAGGAACTGGTCCATAATGAAGAACCAGGGTAAGTGGCAAACAGTTTTTAAACAAGAACTCTATGAATGAGCGTCATCAGTGAAACCAGGATCTAAATGGCGTGACTCATCATGCCTTACTTAGTTCTTTATATAAGACAACACTTAGGTATCACTATCACAGCAGGCATCACCAGGGAACACTGTTACATATAGTCTTACAAATACTTTTTCTTAGCATGTGAGCAAGTTTTGACTCTTAGAAAGACATAGTGTGTTGTTAGAGAGACAAGGTGGGTGAAGTAATATCTTTTAACTGAAGTTGACCCAATAAAAGATATTACCTCGCCCACCTTGTCTCCCTAATATCCTGGGACCAACATGGCTACAACTCTGCAAACAATGCTGTATTGTTGTTATTTTTCAGTTATGCAGAGTTTTGATGAGACAGTTTTTGGAGAGAGGGAGATGTGTGAGAAGCAGGAGAGCTTGCACTCTGCTTGGGCTCTGATTAGGGTCAATTCTTGAGGCAGAGTTGCTCCCTGGGAATTGGGCATTGGTGTTGGACTAAGATTCCTGGGAAAATGTGGTTGCCCTGCATGCTGTTTAACCATCTCATTTCAGGACTGGTGTAAATTTAAAAAGCTGCACTTAGAATATACACAGACTTCACATCAGATCGTGTTCAGAAACCACACAAACTAACTGACTTTGACTTTGAGATACATATTATCAAGGAAGCTCATTAAATATTTAATATTCTTTCTTCAGTCCTTATTTGCCAAGTCAGTTTTTCTGTATCTGTGGAAATTGTATGTGTCATGCTTTGCATTTATAAGGAAGTGTACACAATAGCAAATGATCAAATAATGTTGAAGAAAGGTTAAAGTGTATGACCTATTGAACCCTAACTTGCAACTGTTATTGCATTAGATAGGTTTTCCTTTAAGGCAAATAACTGACCTTTGAACCTCTAGACCGTCGAGTCTGTCTTTCACCTCTGGCTCATACTTACAAAGTCTTAGTAGGAAGAATGGTCCTAAACAAACCTAATACTTGAACTGCTTCACCCTTATCACCAGGGCACATTAAACCTTCTGAATATACTCTGTCCTTTATTATCCATATGTGAAAACAAAGTTGCATTTGCTATAGACAACTACATACATTCAACACTATAACTAATCATTAATGCCTGGCCATTTTCTGCCACTATCAGTCACCATCCTAAAAATAATTGAGATCTAGTGTGCACAAAAGTAGAGCTAGAAATATTAGAGTAGTGGATCTAACATGCATCCATGACTACAATATCTTATATAAATATAAACTACCTACCAGACTGTACTTCAAAGTAGTAGCAAATATCCTTTTCAGATCAAGTGTCTCCTGCTTGGAAAATAAATGTCCCAAATTAGCATTGGGCATTTAGGTAGCAGCAGGAGACCATTATCCTGTGAAAACATTCTTTTTCATTGACATTATCTCTTAATTATTGCCCATCTTGGACTAAATTAGCATCCATCATTGTAGGGAAATGCTACACATTATTCTCAGTTCTGGTATCCGTGATTTCTTTCACTATAACTTCATTTTCAGTATATTCCTATTTAGGTTCAGTTTGCTTCATATCTATCCATCTAAACTACAACATTTCACTGCAAACAAATGAACCTGCCAAAAGGCAGTACCCCCTTCCTCTTGTATACCATTATCATCCCCATCCTTGTGCTTCCCTGGTCTGTTGTTCCATTGCAGAGAAGAATAGTCTTGTGGTTAAGGCATTGTATTGAGGCCTCTGCAGATCCAGGGTCAATTCCCACCTCCACCTCAGACCTGTGTGATCATGAGCAAGACATTCAGTCTCTCTGGGCCAGACTGTGAACCCTCTATACACATTGGTGAGCACTTGCTCATGCAAGTGGACTCCTTAACTTCAGTGTGAGAGGTTCACAATCTGTGCCTCAGTTCCCTCTCTATAAATTGGGGATAATATTTCTTACTTTCTCCCATCCTTTGACTGGCCTGTCTGTTTAAATTGTAAGCTATTTAGAGCAATGGACCACGTCCTGTGCTGGATTCAATTGGGCTATGCAAATTTACAGTGGAGGGTCTGGCCCAATGATAGAATCAAATACAAAATCTTTCCTAGTTTTCCTTTGATTGTGGGTTTTAGTGAATAGCTAAACAATATTCAAAATCACCATTAACCCAATAGGGTCATTTTTCCTCACTGGATTTACACTTGAAACCATAAGCCCGTGACCCACTCCCATCACCCTGTTGCCTTATAACCAGCCCCACAATCTCACTTACTTGATATCATCTTCAGAACAAGGCCTATAGGCCTGCAGTCCCCTTTTTACTTCTCACAGCTTCAGTGAGTGGGTGGCTGGGACCTACAGGGCTCTCCAGGGACAGCTGTTTGGCCTGTAACTCCTTAGGTGTGGCAAGGAATGTCTGTTCCCATACCCCAGCACCAGAACATCTTCAGTGGGGCACGTGACTGTCCATCCCACCATTCAATCATGACAGCAGTGAAATCCAAAAGGATTCTCTAGGCCTGCTGCTGTTGTTGATTCGTTTGAATACATCCGCCTCCTGTTCATCAGAAGTGCATAATCTAGCGGGTGAGAAGGTGTCCTCTTAGACCCATCAGTAAGTCTTGCTGATGAGGTAACATTAGAAGCAAAATAAACCTTCTTACAGCGCCACTTGTTAGGAAGCTTTTCCCCTTCCTCCCAGGCAAGGTCCTGCCACAAAGATACATGCGTTCAGACTGGATTGTTACAGTTTGCTGTCTCTGGGGCGGACAATGAAAGCAATGCAGAAGCTCTAGATTGTGCAACCTATGACAGCCTGCCTCCTTCGAGCACTGCACTCCTGTGCAGTGGTCCCTCCACTCACTCCCAATCTGCTAGCTTTGCCAATTCAGACCCTCAGTCTTGATCTTCAAAGCAATTAACAGGCAAGGATCCAGTTACATCAGCGATTGCATCTCACCCGTGAACCACCAGGACAAATGCACTCCCCTAGGACTATCCTTAGAGTGTCCACGACAAACCACATGACAGCCAGAGACAAACTGTTCTGTCACAAGGATTTGGGTGTGGAATGAACACCCAAGGTGGTTTGATCAATCCAACCTTACTACTTCATCTTTGATAAAGCTTTTCCATTATAACTAGAATTATATATATACCTCAAGCAGAACCACCTACAACCAAGAAAGGAAGAAGAGCAGAACTCCCCATTAAATTCATATGGACCTTTCTGGGCAGATCTGATTTGCCTGAGAAGCAACTATATGGGGAGGGGTGCTGTAGAAAACCCTAAGAGTAGCCAGAGTTTGATGTACCCCTTTGGACAAGCCTCACCGGGTTTCAGGGTTCATTATGAAATCTCTAATAAATAGCACAGGCTACAAGCAAAGATAGTGTAGGCAGGCACTGTGCTACCTTTCCCACATAGCTCTTCCAATTCCTATCCATTCTGACCTCCAGCACCTGCGCTGGTCCATCCCCGGGCCTCTCTTGAGCAGATACTGATGATTGTACAGCATTGTGCTGTGGACAAATGTCTATTAGGGACCATCAAGCCCATTTTCATTTGTGAGCGACCTAATCAAGATGTGACCCTAGGTCTCCAAGGAGAGTGCATTAACCCAGAGGGGCAGCTTCCCCCACCACCACACTCCCTTTTTAAATTAGTGTTAACAAAAATAAAGGCAAACAACCCCCACACCTAACCCCTATGTTAATATGCTCTGAAAGGTCGGATGCAGGACTTCTAAAAACCAGAAGATACAAGGTCCACTGGTTGTGTCTAGGTATTAGAACCTCTAAGATATGGAAAACCATCGACTGTTTAAAACGGACTACAATGTCTGGTCACAATGGAGCAGATAAAAAAAGAGAGCTGCAGCTTTAACTTTACCTTTCTGGCTTTTGTTAGCTCGAGTCGGATCCTGGCGGAGCTGCATTTAATATGCTATAGACTCAAGATGTTTCTTTTTTTTTTTTTTTTTTTTTGATGTGTGGTGAATATCCAGCATGTAATTGAAAAAAGGAAAGGGGGCTGCTTGTTTGCTGCCTGATCCAGGAATGATTAAAGGTAGAAGTTTTTCGGGCATTACTGACAGAAAGGGTATAGTTAAAGCTTCTTTAAAAAAGAGAGCCTTCATAAAGAGCCAGTACTCAAGCCGCTATTAAAAGCATCATGCTTGTTAAAACCTGTAAAAAGGCAGGAAATCAGTGAGTGAAATGCAGCTTCTTCACCAATTACTGAAAGGAGTGTACACCTTAAAGCACTCTTTGAATTGTGTCATACCAGCCTCTGTCTCTCTCTCTCTCTCCCCATCCCCTCACCCTGTGTCTCCCTCTCTCTCTTTCTCGTGCCAGGCCATTCAATGGATACATTAGTGAAGGAGGGTTGGGGGAGAACAGGTTTACAATGCTACACCAAGTTCACTTCTCGCTTGTTGTTTGCGACCCATTTACAGCTGAATGACTCTGTGCAGAGACAGCTCTAAATGACTCTCTCCACCTCTTCACCAAGCCACTTGTTTTTGTCATTTCTTTCTCTTTTTTAAATCCAAAGAAAATAATTGATAAACCGAACGTCGTCCACCTTAAAGGCAAATGCATATCCACCTGGTTAAAATTCCTCCTCTTTCTATTCTCCATCTCCCTATATCCATTTTGCTCGGCGCTGTTTAAACAATACTTCATCAAACGCAGCCCGAAGCAAATAAAAAGCACAGTAGAGTAAATAAAAAGTAAAAAAAAAAAAAAAATCACAGGCTGGAGGGTAAGTACTTTTATTCCTGTACTTTCGTTGCCTGGGGAATTATTATTCCATTGCTGGTTTCATGAGGGAGGGGGGTGAAAGGAGAGCCATGTTATTCACAAAATGGATTGCTCCTCTCACTGCTTTTCACTCCTGTGGGTTCTCAAGAGTCCACTGATTACAACAAAGTGTGGCCATCTATTCCGTCTTATTGACAAAGGTCCTTAATTACTGCTGCACCAGTAATACCTGCTATTAAATTCTGCTAAACAGAGGCTGCAAATTAGCTGCGGATCTCGGTAACCTTTTGTGTGTAATTACTGGCAGTGGGATTGACGCTGAGGCTATATAACTGACCCGAGTCAGAGCAATGGGAAACCTTTGTTTATCACCTGCGGTGGGGGCCAAAATGTGAAATTAAAAGCTCTCCATCAGCTGAAGGCCTTCAGAAGCCCAGGAAAGCAACAGGCAAAAAAGCAAACTGTTCTATATTTATAACCATCGTCTTCAACTGCTATTTAAACTCACAGCTCATTAACCTGGTAGGCTGTTGTAATGTACAAGGCATGCAAAGTTTAAAATGGCAAAAATTTAGGTTGCCTTTTTGAGGCGTTCTATATTTCATGAAGGCCTTTAACCTGCATTTAAGAGCCTGTTTGATGCAATTGCTGACTATAAATAGCCGTCAGTATAAAAAATGCATGAACTTTTAACATTTGTCTTAAGGAGCCCCTTTTTAATATAAGAATTCTTTCCTATTCTATTCAGATTCTTATACTGTGCCCATCACCAGGCTACAAGAGTGCTTTCTAATTGTGCAATAAGGGCTCGATCCTGCCAGGCATTGAGCATTCTGGCCCCAATCAAGCAAACACTTAACTTTAAGCATGTGAGTTGTCCCATTGACTGCAGGAGGACTCACATCAATGTTGCCGTTTCGGGCCAGCCTGCTTAGCACCTTGCAGGACTGAGCCCCAGGCAATGGAACTAACATCTGTTACATGTGTTCCTATGGGCTGCGCGATCGTAAGCTCTATAGAGAGAGGAACAAAACTCTCTAATTTCTTGCATTAGATAATGTTCATCATATTGGACTGAATTCTAACAAGCCCTTACTCAGCTGCATGTAAGGGAGGAGCATGCAAGGAGCCTTCTTAACATTCACGCACACCTTAAGCAAAGGCCTGTCTAATAGGTAGACCCTGCTCGCCTGTGACACAGGGGGGACTAAAATACAGGGAATATAATGCATCTTCCAAAGAGGTATAACAATGGGCACTTTCTCATTGCATTCCTCCATTTCAGATCCTTGTTTTCATCATATAATATTACATAATGATGATGATTGATGATTACATTGCTAATATAACACATTTAAGAGGAGTTCCTAAAGCAAATACTGGTATGGATTTTAAAGTGAAGTTGCTAAATTTACATGATATGGGTTACAACAGAGTAGACATAAACTCTAGTAGAATTATAGAATATCAGGGTTAGAAGGGACCTCATCTGGTCCAACCCCTTGCTTGAGGCAGGACTAATCCCCAGACAGATTTTTGCCCCAGATCCCTAAATGGCCCCCCCTCAAGGGCTGAACTCACAATCCTAGGTTTAGCAGGCCAGTGCTCAATCCACTGAGCTATCCCTCCTCCCGATAGAGCTATAAGGCTAAAGTACCCAAATCAGGTGAGTAACTTTTCTAGTGATGTGTCTGTTAGAGAGCATTCAGTTACATAAATTCATAGAATAGATACACAGCATCTGTGTCTAGACACACAAGGCCAAGTAACTCTTGTTGAAATCATTGGGAGCTGCATGGGCATCTCCAAGTGCAGAATTTGGCCAAAGATGCTTTTTAAAACTACTTCATGGGAGGACTTTATCAGATTAAAAGGATCTAATGGGAAGATAACAACCTCATCAGCTTGGAAGGAGAGGATGGATTTCAAGTCCATTTCATAAAGAGGCCTGGGATAAATTTGGAGATTGCAGACTTCTAGTGATGAGGCAAACTGGAAAGATTTAAAAGGGAGTCTTGTATTATAATGGCTTATATTATAATAGATCTCCTGCTACCTTCTCCTATAGCCATGAATTGCACTTGGCAGCCTATGTTTATCTACTGCTCTTGTAGGCAGAAGCATTTACAGGAGTAGCAAATGCACCATATGTTGTAATGATGCTCACTCTGAGATAGGGTAACACCCTGTTAAATAGCTATATCTGATGACTATGTTCCTGTATAATGTCTCTTCAAACAAAAGTTAACTGTTGTAATGATTGTTTTGTTTCTGATATTTACATGCCAAGGATTTGTAAACTTGTTAAAACTTCCTAAATAAATATTTTTGTAAAAAATGCACCATAATCAAACATACAGGGTGAAATCCTGTCCCCGCTGAAATCAATAGTCTCATTGACTTAAATAGGGCCAGAGTCTCCAATCCTCAAGTCAGGTTGAGCTCTGTTTGATGCAGGAGCTGAAGGAGAGGATTAATGGTACTTCTGCATTCCCCCAATTCTTGGGCCAAGCAGGAGCCAGCCAGATAACATTATGTAAGAAGGTATCTAATATATGTCCTTAGAAATTACAGGATTTTACAAGCCATTCTAGTTTTGCAGCCATTATTCCTAGAACTTCTGCTGTCTAAAATGCATTATACTTACTGTACTAGGTGTCATTGACTCTAGTAAAAAGCGACAAAGAGTCCTGTGGCACCTTATAGACTAACAGAAGTATTGGAGCATAAGCTTTCGTACGTCTGTTAGTCTATAAGGTGCCACAGGACTCTTCGTTGCTTTTTACAGATCCAGACTAACACGGCTACCCCTCTGATAATTGACTCTAGTGGGAGTCAGCTCAAACCCAATGCTGGCATTCTAGCTTTTACTTATTGTACACATTTGTGGTGACCTTTGTATTTTTAAATAGTTTTTAAGGACTCCTGCTCTGCTTCAATGGTACTTGGGCATTTTGATGCACAGTGTTGTTCCAAGGAAGAAATTGTTGATTACTGGTTAAACCAGGGGACTTGGAGCCAGGACTACAACTTCCCTTTCTTGGCTGTGCCATTGACTCAGTGTGTAATCTTGGGTAAATCTCTTAACCTTTTTAGGTAACGCTACTTCTTGGTGAAAGAAGGGATAACAGTACCTTAGAACAACTGTAATGGTAATAGAACCCTTGGGGATAAAAGTACTTACCTCAGAAGACTTAGTTAATATGTGTAAAGTAATTTGAGTGAAATTCACTCCTGTGCAGCAGCAGAAGGCCTATGATAATACCTTAATAGCACGTATGCCCTCAAAACAGCACTTATGTGGAACTTGAATGGTTGTATAGGCCTTGTTCTGGACCTCTGCACATGAGGGAATTTAATTCTTATAGAACCTCTTCTATGCCTCGATCCTGCAAAGCGCTGAACACTCCACACCTGATTGTTCAACACCTTGCAGAATTGAGCCCATATAAAGCACTCAAGAACTGCATGGTACTATATAAGATTGCATAGAGTTTGTGAAAGAGGAGGGATGTGTATAAGATAAACAGGATTTAGGCTCAGTGGTGCAGGAACTAGGGGTGCTGGGCAGCATCCCCTGACTTGAAGTAATAATAACAACCAAATACGTGGTTTCCACTTTCAACACACCCACTGTAAAAAATGTTCCAGCACCCCTGCTTAGGCCTCAATCTTGACTCAGACAAAAGTTCCACTGACTGTTCCTCCGATGACGTCCACCGACTGTAATGGGAGTTTTGCCTGAGTAAGGACTGCAGGGTTTGACTCAATCATTCTGCAATGGAAAAATATAATTGCTGACAAAATTCAGAACTCATTAGCCAATGGTTTAAAAACATCCCTGTGGCGTGTGTACTTAACAGTTAGCAAATGAAATGAAGTTGTATTTGAAATCTGCATTTATCAAGGTGTTGAAGGCTCTGGCTTTGACAACATGAATCACAAATATACCTGATGCCTGTAGATAGATGCAAACCTTGGTGTGCATTCTAGGCTGCTGGGTATTTATTGAGGAATTAGGAAAATAGTTATTGCCAGAATGGATCACACCCAAGGTCCATCTAGTCCAATATTGTGTATCTGAAAATGGACAGAACCAGATGCTTCAGAGGAAGGTGTACGGCCTCCACAGTACGCAGATGAGGGATAATCTGCCCTCCACCTAGGTCTCATCTCTAATAGTTAAGATCATTTTAAGCTCTGAAGTACAAGATGTAATAGCCCATCCAAATTTTTTGTTCTCATTAATTATGATGAGACTAGATCAGGGAATTGAGACTTGACTTGCCCACTTGATCCAGCACACACCTAAGCGTATATGTAAAATTACTTAGTTGATTTAGGTGGGACTGCTCGTATGAGTAAAGTTACCTAGGTGCTTAAGTGTTTTCAGCCCTCAATAGAAATGTAACCTAACATCGTGGTAATAGATAGGATTTTTTTAAAAATTATAATACAAGATGAAAAACAAAGTTTCTTTCTCTAGATTTCTGCTTGTTTTCCATTATCAAATATATATTTACACAATGGGGCAAACCTACCTGCTTTACTCATGTAATAGTCCCTTGGAAGTGAATTGTATTATAACTATGCTAATCGAAGGAAAGACAGCAATATCAAAAACAGTGTTGTCAATGCTCAGTATTTTATTATGGGTCTCATGACATTTAGGGATTTTCTTAAAGCCTTAGCTTTTGGAATCTTTACATTATGTACAATCTCAGCTGTCATTTTTTTCTTGCTTTCATAGTTGTAGAGAAAACCTTGACAATATGCCCCAAGTGCACCCTAAAGGCTTAAAAACCCAAAGGCAAATAAAAAGAACCCAACTTTTACTATCTTTTTAAAATCTCATGGTTTTAAAGTCAGTCCCCTTATCTGGAGGTGAGGGCTTGATTCATGATTTTTGAATACCTGAGGTCTGCAATATTGCAAAATGTGTGAGACATAAATATACATATAAGGTTTTTAAAGATCTATTATGATATTCTCTCTCTTACAATTTGAGATCTAGTATGTGGCAGTGTTCCCTCTACAGACAGCCGCACCCATTGCTAAAAGAGGTCACAAATGCCAATCAGACTTTCCATTCTTTAAAATACTTGCCTGGGACTCTATTGTATTATGTGAGAAACATAACTAGGTAATAAACTTGAGAACTATGACTAGGTAATAAACCACTGAATAACAATGCAAACGCAAATGATGGTGGAGTTAATATCGCATATGTTAAAAGTCTCCATTTCCTGATTTCAGAATGCATCATTTTGCAACCTTAACTATCTTTTAGCATAATTGATTCTATAATATACTGAATTTCTGTTACATCATAAAATAAACATTAAACCAGAATGGCACTTGCATTGTTTTCTGATAAGTCTTTAAGAAAATGCTCCATATCTCAAAGGTAGCATAAGCGCCATATTATCTGGCAGTTGCTATAGTAACAGTTACTCTTGTAATTTGCTAGTGACTAAGTTAAGCCCACCCTAGGTAGCCTTAACTTGCCTGTTCGCTTGACATGTTTAAAGAGTTTTCCTTTAACAGATCTGTATCTTTTGCCTGCTGGCAGCATGGACCTTTTCTTGTTTCGGTGACTTTTTATCCTTTGTTTTAGGTTGCTCACTTGGGGCCAGATCCAAAATTCATAGACGTCAAAGGAAAGAATCCCATTGCCTTTAATGAGGTTTGGATCAGGCCCTAAATCCCAGGTGAAAACACTTATCCCTTCAACAAGTCCTTCTCCTGGAAAGGAACAATGTCAACCATTTTTAAAGAGCATCGGCTCCTGCAAGAACTGCAGCTCCAGATTCATTCATTATATGTGGGTGGATGGATGGTGTTGGAAATCATTTCCCTAAGAAGTTTATGAAGGTTTAGTATGACTCAGTTTCCACACAAGCATTCCTTTATTAGTTCAAAGGCAATATGGCATTGGTTACAGCCAAAATACAAATATAAGCATTACACACCTATACTCCATTTCCTAGCAACAAAGTAGTTATAAGCATTAGCTGAATACTCACCGGATCAGGCCCGGAAGACACCTTCCCATCATGGCATGGCTCCAGAGGGGAAAGGAAAAGCTCCGACAAAGAAACTCCTACAGAACCTTGCTTTTTATACACTATAATAAACAAGTGATGTCATTGCTGTTATTGCACCTTAGCTAAAGTCAGCTGAAGCAGTCTAGGGCTGCACTCTACTCTCTTCACAGCTTTTCCCCTTATCTCACTTTAGTCCAGTAGTTGGGGAAAAATATGGCAAACATTTCTAACCAATTATTGACTGCACCTGGTGTACAATTAACCATGTTTTCTTTATTTCTATTGTTTAGCCCAAACCGTAAATAAGACAACTCTGGTATGTCCAGGGTCCCTACAAGTTTAACACAAACAACTTTTCTTTCTCATGATTTCATTCTTTTCAATCATATGCTGTGGATTTATCACTCACGTTAACATCAAAACTCAATTTAAAACCATGGTTCATTCAGGCCTAATGCAAGCCTATATCCCATATAGATAGATAGATAATCTTTGAATTGCATAGCTATGTGAAAAAGTATTGCCCTTATTTTCAAATCTTTTTGAAATGTTTTGTCAAAAAACGGATAAGATATTTGCTTTTGCTGATGCCCGATGGATAATCACTAGAGCTGCAGGAAATGCTATCTTTTTTCCCCAATGTTTTAATTGCATGCTTTTACCACAGAGCGCACACATGGCAAAACCCCTGATCAATTCTTATGGTTTTACTGTATTACTGTAAGTCAAAACTACTAAACTATTTCCTAACATCTAAGGAATTCACTGCTGTCGATCTCCCATTAACAAGGTGATATAGAATGGGCTGCTTGCACGAGGAACAAAATGCACAGACACCGTCATTAAAGAGCATTCTCAAAACCTATTATTCCATAGAGGCATTGCAGCAATCCCTGCTCACATTGGTTTTTAAGGCATTGTGCGCCATATTCTGATGCCTCGCCTTCTTTAGGACCCTTACTCCTCATTCTCAGTGTGAGCAAGAGCATCAGAATCTAGCCCTTTGAGAATGTATGTTCTACTAACATTACTGAATGCACCTTTAAAATGTTGAAATGTAATTGTGGGGTTCAAGACCAAGCCTTTTTTCCCCCTCTCCTGTTAGCTTGAAAAGCACTGAAGTCCCAACAGACTCTGTAAAAATATGTGGCACTCTACAGCTCAGATGGCCAACCTGAGCATTTTCTAAATTGCTTGCCTATCAAAATCATATTTGGGATTGTGTTTTGTAAGTATGTGCAAAATTTACATTACAAAAAAATGCAGTGTGGCATCAAGAAAGACTTACTACAACTGTGCTAAAACACTATAATGTGGCAAAAGGGCCTCCGAGGATTCCTTTTATTGCTCTAAAGACTCCCATTTTGAAGTGTTGGTGGTATGATGGCAGAAAGCCTGTAATTAAATATTTAAATCACCATAACAATATATTTAAAGGGAAAGAACTTCAAGGAGCCTCTTTGGAAATCAAGTCCTTTTTGGGAACATTATACATGTTACTGAAGTTATTTAAAAATAAAGGGATAGTCTAAATAGTATATTTCCCTAAATGTAGCACTGGATGAGAATAGTTTTTGCTGTAAAATATGAAAGTGCAATGCATTTTCTGATTCTATCCGGGTTTTCTATTTGCCAGTTTAATCCTCCAGAATTCAGCTGTTCTCTGTTCAGTCCTTTTACATCATCTTTAGCTAATCTGTCAAACATTTTAGACAGCCAAACCAATTTTCAGATTGTTCAGGACTTTGCCACAAGCACCATATGCTGTTAATAAGATTTTCATTTGGAATGATGCCATGTTGTCCATGTTTTCTGTTGTATATAAATACTGAGATTTAATGGCTTCAGGTTTTGTTTAATGTTAACATCAACAATAAAAAAAAAAAAAAGGAGGTTCTCAAACACCAAGCCCCATAGTGAAATGCACTAGTGACAGCCATTTGCAAGGTTAATGTTGTGGAAAACAACATCCATCTTTGAAACAGTTTCATTAGCCCCATCTAGCTGACCTCTCCACATAATGTTGTCAAATGTGACACGCATCAGATTATTGGGAATATGGAGATCAATAAATATGCAACACCAGCGCTTAGAACGCTCCTGGCATCATAGCCGTACAAATGCCATCTAACATTCCAAAGAGTAGCTGTCATCTGTCAAATCTACTAGCAAATAGACAGGCTTAAGGGGAAAGCTATCAATAATAGTAAAATATATGAGTAAAGATGAAATAGACAGGGAGTGCAAAGTCAAGGTTCTGATGCATTAAGGTTCCATATGAAAAACACCAGATAAACACTTTAAAACAATGACTTTCCTTATTTGTTGAATTAAATGCAAATCCCTCTCATATGACAATATCTGCTACAATGCCTATTTTACATACATTATCTGTTTTTGTTGCCAATGTATTACAGTTTCTCTAGGACTATTCCTGGGTGCTGAATCCCCATCTTGTGAGAAGCAATGCCCCTCCTGCAAGGTCTGGAGTGCCCTCAACCCTCACTGGCTTCAATTGGAGTTCAAGACACTGTGGTTCTTGTTCTGTGCACAAGAGTGTAGATTTACAAATGGAGTTCACAGCTAGGCTGCTAAATTCTGACGTAGGTGCCAAAATAAGTGGTCTGATTTAAAAAAAAAAAAAAAAAGATCATCCCAGCAGCAGCCACTGAAGTCAGCACTTTTCAGGATTTGGCTCTGGGTTGAATGTGGAACGCTGCTTTTTGAAAGGCTACAAAGCCAAGACCTGGTAACACTTTCTGAATGGTTACGTTAGCAGTATGTATAGTCTAGCTATTAAATGTTAACTTGTGTAAAACCAAACTGATGTCCATTACTCTTTTAGGTGTGTTTAGTTTCAAATGCATGTGATCCATGTAGATGTCTAAAGATTTACTTACTGACCCTGAAGAAGGCTACAACTGAATAGCAGGTGAAAACATCAACATGAATAAAGTTGAGGCTTTAAAGAATGCACTTCTGTTTAGATCCCCATTGCTTTGGGTATAGATAAATGGTAAATAAAATAATCAAACTCAGAGCTCAATCATTGACTTAAAAGGGAGAGAAGTGCACTCAGCACCTGGCAGGATTGGGCACCATGTAATTTATATGTAGAGGGGAAGATAAACCATAGAAATTCCACCTAGCTAGGCCCTATTGCTAAATATTCAGTGACTTTGTAACCAGCAAATGTACTTCCCCCTCTTTTAAATGTCTGTATGCTGCTTTCATTGTCGTTTGCTAAATATAGTGCAATTCACTATTAAACTTGGGTTCCCCGCTCTCCATCCTCCCCCAGTAAAGGAATTTGACAAATAAACCACTGATCCAAATCATTTCCGAATGACAGTGCTGAAAACTCATACCAATGACTTGAATCTAGTAGTACTTAATGCTACAATGTTCTGTAAACAACTTCTTATGCTAAAATATATATTAAAGAGTACATGTTTGTTTGAATACATGTTGTCCAATTAAAGCTGATGGCAAACTGGTTTCTTTCCTTATATGTTTTTAAAAATGTTGTTCATTTTGTGGAAAAAAGAGAACGAACAGAAAACATAAAGGTATTTTTGAAGTATACAGTTATAAGGTACTTGGCTGGTAATTTGCAACCTTGGTACACAACATACCTTTTAGCAAGGCTATTTATTTCTCAGGGAGAATGCTACAGTACTTATGATAAAGGCCTCTGTTGGACCTCTTCATCAATAGCAAACCTTTAAGCACAGCACATCTCATAAATAGGAGTTCCACTAACACAGACTTCAAAAGGATAGAACCTGATAATTCAAAAATAGAGCTATATTAAGTGTTCCAGCAGTCCATCCATAAAAGCAGTCTTATATTCCAAATGCCTCCTCTGTGCAGCATGACAGTCTATTAGAATAATAGCAGGGGAAAGCATAATTACAAGTAATCATTGGCTGGAAAGGAGCTAGTTGTTTTTGTAGAGTAAAATGCCTTACAGAACCTGGCAGAAAATGCAACACTAGTTCTAACAGCGAGGGCAGGTAACCATAGAAAATAATCATAGCGCAAACCCTGAACTATTTGTTTTTATTTATTAAAAACCTTTTGCACATTTTAATGTTTTCCCAGTGAAATAAACTTAATTTGCCACCACATTTTCCTTTAGATCTGATTATTACATAATTGCTGTTTATGAACAACCGTGTTCTATACATATGTCGGTCAAGTAGTAATGTTCTTCTTAGCTGGTATATCAGGTTCATTCGATAAGACATATGAGTTAATGATTTTCCACTTACCAATATGTTTTGTCCACAGAATATTCTAAGAGAAACAGAGCCTATTTTAGGCATCCGTTTTTGAATACGCAAATCAGTGTCTCCTGCAGACAAGAAAGATAGATCAAATAGTCACATGTGAGAGTGAACTCCATAAAGGAGCCAGTTCTGCCTCCAGGCTCACAGGTATGGTCGTGTCCCCATGTTTCTGATGGCAGGGAAGCCCCCCCCCCCCCAGTTTGTAGACAGTTTTTATTTACATTTAGCAGAGTTACAGGACAGAAAGCACCAGTCTTTTGTTGGCTCTGTTCTTCCCCCTCTTTCCTACCTCATTTATTCTCCCACTTTTAAGATGTGCAAATTGGCCCCTACCCTGCACCCCTGAAGTCATTGGGAGTTTTGCTATTGGCCTCAGCTGGAGTAGAGTTAAGTCCATTCCTGTCTAGGTACTGGTCCACACCAGTGCAGGCAATTACCAGGAGATAACCTATTCAGGTACAACGCTGTACTCCTCAAACCCATTTCAATCTACGGTTCCATTCTAAAGGATCTCATTGCAGATCATGAACCAAAGAAATGCACAACTGAATTGTGATCCTATCTTAATACCGTGCCTATCGCTGGTATCTAAAGCACTGTATGAAGCAATGGACAATAAAGGTCTGAAGCCTAACATTGATGATAGCTTTCCAAATTCTGGACAACAAAGGCTATATAAGGAGATTCTCTGCACCCACAAGTACACCCAAGCACTGGGTGCGTTTTCAGGAATCTTCAGACAGCTTTTGCCATGCTTAAGGATGCACTAAGTGACCATCTGACAACAAAAATTACTACACGACCCCAGGAGGGAGGACCAAAGCCTGAGCCTGCCCAAGTCCCGCAGCCCCAGGCAGGAGGGCCGGAGCCTAGGCCTGAGCCCTACCGCCCTGGGCAGGAGGGCCAAAGCTGAAGTCCAAGGGCTTCAGCTGCAGTTGGAGGCCTGTAACCTGAGCCCTGCCACCCAAGGCTGAAATCTTCAGGCTTTGGCTTCAGCTTCAGCCCTGTGGAGTGGGGCTTGGGCTCGGGTTTCAGCCCTGGGCCCCAGCAAGTCTAACGCCAGCCCTGGCCACCCCATTCAAAAGGGGCCGCGATCCACTTTGGGGTCCCGACCCGCAGTTTGAGAACCGCTGCGTTAAGTTCTTTTCAGTGCTCACGCTCACAGCCCTTATTGAGCTCAGTACAAGTCCTATTTACTTCAATGAGGCTGCTTAGTACGAGCAACAGGACGGAGCTTTGAGATTGTGACTAAGAACCTTGAACAATAATTTAACGATTTACTCTGGAATTAATCCCTTGATTTCGTTCATGTTTCAAAAATTATCAGTTCCACCCAATAGCAAAATCATTTAAGGACAGAAAAAAGCATAAATATAAGAATAAGCCAGAGTCAATTAAACAATTATAATTACAAGCCTATTTGCATATTATTTTACTTATTATAGTATTCCTGTAAAGGCAGCAGCAACTACTTTCAATTCAGCATGTAGAAATCATCATTATGTACCAGCCCAAATTTCCTTGCTCTCATCATAATGCTTTTAATATGAAAACAGCTCTCTGTGAAGACAGTCTGATTATAGAGCGATATGTTTAATCATAGCCAGTGCTTACTGAAAAGTTTCAATGTTCATTACATTAGCTAGCCTTAAAATTGAATACAAATCAATTTTAATCAATATGTAGTAATAAATAAATATTAAGGAACTGTTCCACTAATGTACAGGTAGCCTAATTAAAGCAACAACATTTGCTGCACTTACATACCTTAATTTTCTCTACAAAATCCTTATTGAACCACTACTTAAAAAAAATAATTGCATTTGCAATTAGAAACACTGAAGTTACATTATCGATTTTCTGCTAAAAACCTTTTTAGTAAACAAGCAGAAACTACATTCATTAAATGTAAGTGCTTGGAGCTATGGTGTGAAATTCAATTCAGCCATTATCATGAATTACACTGATTATTGCTGTAATTATTTTCTCTTGGATACAACTGCATTTCTGTTCCTTGTTAGTTGTGTTGGACATATAACCATGTTCATTTTATACCTAATAATACTCAACTGTAGTTCCAGCAATTACTATCACTTATACAAATCATTAAGTTAAGCTACGGGTACCTAGTAAGATACAAAAATTAAGTAAAACATCCTTTTTTTTTTTACCTCTGAAATAAATAATACCATTGGTGAACAGAGGAAAATTACAGATGTTAACTGATTTACTTTAGAAAATGTCATTACCTGTTTCCCTTTCACTGACATTTTCGTTGTAGCAAACTTATGACTATCCATTTAACACCTGTCAACAAAATATTTTCCCCATATCATAGAGATGAATACAATAACACTTCTTGTGAAAGATTCATCTTTTTAACAGCTATTAGTTTAAAAGAAATATTTGTGCACCGCCAGGGCAGTGTGTAAATACAGTGCCCTAATAATCTGATCCATTAAAAGAATCCATTTCATGGATCATATCAAAACAAAAAGATTTAGAGGTTAAAGACCTTATCCAAAGTCCATTGAAGTCAATGGAGAAACTGACTCCAGCCATGCCCGGCTCCAGGCACCAGCTGAGCAAGCTGGTGCTTGGGGCGGCAGATTGTTGGAGGCGGCATTCTGCCCCATCCTAGGGCGGCACGGCCACTTTTTTGTTGTTGTTGTTGTTCTTGTTCTTGTTCCGCTCTGGCCGCCCTGTAGGGGGCGGCGGCACGGAGAACCAGAGTGCCCTGCAGGGCAGTCCTCTTCCTTCCCTCCCCGCCGACCAGAGCGGAGCCCTCGCGGCAGGCGGCAGGAGGCGGCAGAGCGAGAGGGGCCGCGTGGCAGCGCCCCTGCTGTAGCCCTGGCCGCCCCCTTCTCTCTCTCTCTCTCCCACCCACTCCCTCTCCCTCCCCCCGCCCCCCCAGTCGGTCCCTCTGCACCCGCGCTCCGGCCGCGCCGCAGGGTTTTTTTTTTTATGCTTGGGGCGGCCAAAAAGCCAGAGCCAGCCCTGACTCCAGCTGACTTCAGTGAACTTTGGATCAGGCTCTTTATAACTTTTTCAGGCCAAAGGTTCCCCAAAGCATTCAAGGCCAAATCCTGAGGTACTCATTCTGGCAAAACTCCTTTTGATTTCAAGTTTTGCTTGAGTAAGGAACTGAGGTTTTGAGGCCACAATATAGGCACCGCCATTGGAGAGCAGGCACCTCCAGGACAGAGGGTGGAAAGCAACTGGTGAACAATACACTGTGAAAAAAGTGAGGGGCAAGAATATTTTGGCCAAGGACATCGAGGTAAACCTCTCTTTACAGAAAGTATCTGTAATCTTTAGGACCCATTTTTTTAAAAGAGGGGGCAGAGGTCTGCAGGTATTTATGTGCCTAACTTATATTCACAATTGTGGCAATGGTGCATGGTAATCAAGTATTTGTTATAATTTACTTGATGTTTGTATTTAGCACCACAAATATGCATAGCACAGTAAAATGTCTATAAATGGCTCCTTAGGCACTTATCTAGTGACTTGCATGTACAAATGTATATCAAGAAATGGTCCTTACCCCAAGAAGCTTACAATCTAATGCCCCAGTCTAGTGAACACCGATTCACATTGGTAAGCTGTCTGGAATGGCTCACAACTGTGAATGCAACCTCCAGGAGCCTGTCAAGAAGCAGTGCAGAGATCCCCAACTGGTTGTATGCTCTATAATTGGATTTCACCAACCCAGTAACACGTGTGAACTCCTAAAGCATTATAACTTATCATGGAGTCACAGACAGTCCCCATGGGCATTCCAGTCTATCTTACCACCCAAGCAAGCTGGACTTAGTAATAGCTGATTGCTATACACCAAAGATCACCACAAAATATTCAGATTGCTCCCAGAGCCAAGAGACCAGTCACTTACCTCAGCAGGTCAATTTGTATCTTAGATCTCACACTAAAGACAACGCTTGTAACCAATCCTATAGTAAACCATCTGAGAATTTATTAACTAAGAAAAGACATGAAGGAGTTATTACAAGGTTAAAGCATGCAAATATACACAGTCTATAAGTTACAGTCTATGGTTTCAAAAGGTGACAGAGTTGTAGTGATCTGTCAGCTCTGTATGTCTTTTAGAGCTAACCCAGGTTGACCCTGGGGAATCTCTGCTTCTGTTTTGTAACTCTGGCCCTGGGAGAGTCCAAACAGCAAAAGAAAAGAAAATTTTCTGGCCAGCTATTTTTATTTCCTTCTTCCAGAATTCAAGCTGATGGGACGAGCCTTTTTGCACATAGCCTCTTCCTAAGTATAAGGGAGCAATTAACAAAGTCTTTGTCTTGTGGTGTCCCACAGTGGCCCATTTAATTTAGACAGGCCTTCTTGATGGGCAGGAGATGATCCCTCCTGATTGGGTTCACAGTTTCAGAGCAAACGTTTTTTACAGTTACAAAGCAAAAACTTTAATTTTCATATTTACCATATTACCATACCATCTGATAAAGAAATTATGTGAGATTAATGCATGCAGCAACTTACAGGCATTTCATAAAGTCTAAACACTTTGTGTCCAATACGCATCCTAACCATATTAGCACATAGGTGAAACAGACTGATTTCCAGCAATGAATTTGTCAGCGCTTGGCTGAGCCTAAGGCCCAGAGCCAAGAGCTGGTTCCTGGTCTGCTAGCATCACATAAGTGTTTACTGGATTGAAACCTAAGTATGGTATAAACTTTAATGTCTAAAGAGTCCAATAAATAAATGAAAACAAATAAAACTTGTACTCATAAGGGGAAAACAAACATTTGCTTTAAAGTGAAAAGTCAATGTCTTTGAATATCAAATCTAAAATTAAAAGCTGAACTGCAGGCCAGTATTCAGCAATTTATAATCAAGGCAGTATGTATTCTGCAGCAAGCCGGACCTAAATACTGTGGTGAAGTCCCTGAGTTCAACAGAAGTCTGCTGCAATAGACTGAAATTCTGTGGCAGATTCATTCAAATTAAAAAATATAGGGCCAAATTCTCTGCTGGTGCAAACTGCTACAGCTTTGTTGTGATTTTATCCCTATATTTTTTTAATGAATAAGATATGTAATCAGGACCCTGTCTTATTTAGTTTGATATTTAAAAAAAAATTATGTTGTCACCATATTTTTACTATTGTCCTTTAAACAGAAACACATTTGTACAGTGGCACACAGAAGTCACTGTTAAATAAACATGAATTCTAGCCCCATCTGGACATGAGCAAATTTTCTTCAGACATAGCAGAAGAAAGACACTTGAATGGGGGCTAGCAGAAGCATGGAGCAAAGTCCTGTCCATAAAAGTCACCCCTTATTGCCTGTTTCTCTTCTATTGCTTCATTTTATATTTTCTCTGATAAATATGTCATATTGTTTATTCTTCTCTGAGTAATATTTAAAATAGTAACATGACACAATCAGAAAGTACAAATGAGCAAGAAAATTAACAGTAGAGAGAACGAACCACACTGAAAGATGACTGCAACTTTCTTTTGCTTTTTCACAGGGGACACATCTTATCATAAGCCAGAGAGCATCCAAACCAAAGCTTGCTGTGTTTTTGAATTATTACACCAGGCCATTACTAGGAAAATATTAATTCCATTCACAAAAAATGGTGAGTATCTTTTTTACTTACAACAAGTTTCATTCCCATTTATATTAAGGACCTTTTTACTCTACTGGAGTTGGGTAAATGACCTTAGCATAAATGACAATTGGGCCTATCAGAAATCTGGGCCCAATTCTGCACTTAGTTACAACAATATAGTAACTCCAGTTGAAACTACGAGCAGAACTCAACCCTTCATTGCTATTTTCCCCAACATTTTCCATGTATCTGTATTATCTGATATCATATCTATTGCTGTCAGAATGGTGCCTCTGGGAATACACTGCAAAGAGAACCTTGAAACATGAAACAAATAGATTTCATTCAATGAACAAGGTTGGTTAGGGAATTCTAAAAAACCCAGAGGTCTTACTCCATATTGAAGCAGTGCGGCCTGTGAGTACAGCACTAGATTAGGACTCATGACACCTGGGTTTTATTCTATTCCTACCTCTGCCAATGGCATGCAGGGTGACGTCCTGTTATGTGCCTCAGTTTCCCCATCTATAAAATGAGCATAATGATATTGACCTCCTTCTAAAGTGCTTTGAGTTCCACTGTTAAAAAAGCATAATAGAAGAGCTAAGTATTCATAGAATTTTTTCAATGAGAACCAAATATAGTAAAAAACTCTGTGATATCCATAGAATATTAGAAAACCTAATATGAAGATTACGGGAACAAAAATATTTATTGGCCTATGGTATTTGAAGAAGAGTGAGACTGTGGGAATGATACATGGGTTCTTTAAATGAACACTAATGTTCACAAAAATATCCATGAGAAAGGTTGCAAAATTGACTGAATCAAAATTCAATTCAGACTTTGCAAAAATGCCTGACGGTCCATTTTCTTACTGTTCACCTACCACTAATATGTAGCACTCCTTATCTGAAGGTGCTAAATTAAGAAGAGACTCAAGAAAGTCCAACCTAAAATACAAAAGTGGAAGATTTTAATATATAATTAAGCAATAGATATTCAAGAATATCTTCTTCATAAGGGAATCTTTCCTCGGGCCCCTCTGCAAACATGTAACATAACCTTCAAAGTAAAAAAGATTTGTTGCATTAGTTCTGCTTAGCTAACCATGAATACTAATTGCAGGAAGAATGAATTGCACCCAGTGCCCTAGAGCATGAGCTCACCAGAACACACAAAAGTTTCATAAGGCCAGCACAAACAATGGAGTATGGGCCCACGAAAATGAGTGTAAAACAACCTCAGTGAAATTCAATACACCATGATCTTTACCAAACTTCTAAATTAAAAAAAAAAATCAACATCTGTTCTATACAGCAAGACGGCAGAAGGAAGAAGATCGTCAAGAACCAGGATTTTCATTATATTTTCAAAACAGTTTATCTTGTTCAGTTCGACTGATAAATGGGTCGGATTCACTCAAATGCTCTGGCTGCTTTGATCCACTTCAGTGATGCAAACCCATCTTTGGGCTGCTCTCTGTTGCATCCGGGCCAAACTTGGCCCCCGGTCATTCTGAGGCTTGAGGTACAGAAAGATGACATAAATCCACTTTTTGCTGCTCAGCCCCACCAAGGTGCGCTGGGAAGAGATCCAATGTGTTTATGCCTCAGTTTTACTCTGAGTTTTACTCAGTTTGTTATTATTCTAAACCCTGGATGGATTAGGAGTTACAAAACAGGGTCAGTGTCAAGAATGTCTTGAACAGATAAATATCAGAAATGGTTCCAAAACAGACTCTCAGTCAAGTCTCCCCAAACTTTGACCATCCATTGCTTAGATTTTCATTTTTTTGTGCTATTTTTAACATTTCAGGTCAACTATTTACACATTGCCACTAGCACATAAATAGGGTTACCATCAGGGCCGGCTCCAGGCCCCAGCATGCCAAGCAGGTGGTTGGGGCGGCCACTCTGGAGAGGGGCGGCATGTCCAGCTATTTGGCGGCAATTCGGCGGATGGTCCCTCACTCCCGCTAGGAGCGAAGGACCTCCCGTCGAATTGCCACCGCAGAGCGCGATCGCGGCTTTTTTTTTTTTTTTGCGCCGCTTAGGGCGGCAAAAACCCTGGGGCCGGCTCTGGTTACCATACACCCAGGTTTTCCCAGACACAGTCACTTTTTTGAGCCTCCTTTCTCTGTCTGGGTGGATTTTTCAAGTAAGAGGACATGTTCTGTATTTTTGCAGAGCAGACAGGCTGCAGCTCAGAAAGACCCCTGATTGGTCCGCTTCCCTGCAACCACAGCTGCCAGGTCCAGCTAATACAGACCCAGGCTCCCAGTCCTGGGGTGTGGGGGGTCCCACAAGGAGGTGCTGACTGATGACTGTTGCTGCATCCTGGGCTTGCACCAGTCATCCTACCACCGTGACAGGGGGCAACACTGCCCCACCACCTCCAGTGATTACCCCCACTGCAGGTACCCCATCCAGCACCCACACCCAGTTCCTCTGACCCGTCCCCCCCACAACTCCTCCCCACTCCAGCTGTGTCCACTTTTTGGGAACCTGACATATGGTAACCCTATGTACGTATTCACCTAGCCCAAGTTCCTCTTTGCAGGTAAGCAATACTTTATGAATTTTATTTTTTTCCAGTACTTGGTTTACAACGGCAATATTATCACCAGAACATTTTCACATTTCAATAATTATATTGAAGATTTATGCTTCTGAATCAATCATTTCTCCTAACAAATGATAAATCTATAAACACTGATTTATATATAGCAAATTAATTCTTGAAATAACTTCACTAAAGTTAGCAGAATTACACCAGGAATGATTTTTGGCGTGTTGTGTTTAATCATTACTTTTGTAACTATTAAATTCTTTTTTTATTCTCATCAACATTCTCACTTACTCCCTATGGGACAAGGACAAAGCCTTCAACAGAAATTATAAATGAAGGACTTCACTGTTGAATTTTTACCTGTTCAGCTCATTATAAATCCTGTGAAAAGGTTATTTTTTAAAAGGTAAATAATTTAATATTGAGCTAATTAGTATGTTTGACAGAAACCAAGATACACTTGCAAAATTCACATGCTGTCATCTTTTCAGTGATTGAGTATGCTTGCTTCATACTTGTGTGAGGTAAATATCAATATCTCCATTTTACAGATGGAGAAGTTGAAGCAAAGAAATTACAGGACAAATTTTCCAAAACCCATGCAGCTGAGTTCAGGTTGTGCACTCTTCTGTATGCACAGAATGCTGTTTCTTTTCAAATATATATACAGTAGAACCTTAATTTTATGTACACCAATCTTACAGACAATCAGTTATACAAACCATTTTTCCCAACAGGAAAAAAAATAACATAATGAAAGTGAAGTCGATAAAGACCAAGACAACATCCTTTCACATTCTAATGCCTTCAATGTATTGGAAATCACTTGACAGTGATTTGAAGGGCACAGACAGAGTCAGGCAGTGCACCATCCTGTAACTTATGCACCGTACCTGCTGTAATTTTGAGATTTCCATTTTAGGAACTCAATTTCCAATTAGTTCATAAAGTAGAGGATTGACTGTAGACATGTTATGATCGATGTCACCAGGTGGCACTGTTACACAGTCTTACCAGTTCTCTCTCTTTTTTTGGCAAGCGAGCAAGGTTTGACTCTTTGGATGATATGATGTGCTTTTCTTAGTTTTGGTGGTGGAAGGGTCTCTATAGATTGGAAGTAGCTTCAGAAAAGAGTGAGTTGTGCAAGAAGCAAGAGGGTTTGCTCTCTCCCCCAGGGGCTCTCAGAGTCAATTACTGAGGTAGCGTTGTTCCCTCGGACCCAGACATTGGTGTTGAGCTCAGCTCCCTAAAAGAAGGGATTGCCCTGCATGTTGTTTGTCCATCTCATTTCAGGACTGAAATGTGTGTGTAAATAAAGCAAGTTACACTCAGACTCCATGTCATCGATTTCTCCTCTACTGGGAGAGATTAGATATAGATATAGAAATATACAAACACAGAGTACATCCATATCTAGACAAATTGAAAATTAGGCCAGCATTGTGCACAGTGATACACAAATGTGAATCATGGCTGATCATCAAAGTTACTTGCTGTGCGATCAGTCCACTGACCCCTATTGGATATATTCAGTAGTGCTGTAGGATCAGTATACTGGATGAACTTGGAATGGTTAATAATACTCAAAGGGGTCAAACAATTTTCCTTGTGAATAAAGGGCCAGATCTTGTGGATCCAGCTGAGCTGTGCTCAATACAAGATCTGCAGTGATGGGGAAAATGTAATTCTACGCTACTTTTCTACTCCTGTGGCTGAGCAAAGGCTGGACCTGACCCTATCACAAATTAGAGCAGTCTAAGAGTTTGGCCTGTCCAAGAATGCCCTAGAGGAAAACAGCTGCTGTACAGCTGGCTACACACCACCCAGAAATTCCCCTATGTCTTGGGAATCTCCATTTGCCCTTGGGAGTTGGTTTCCATCCACTTTCAGCTGCTGGAGCAGCAACAAGGGGATGGACGCAGGGACAAGGATCTAGCTTATGACACTTAGTTCAACTCATGACCGTGGAAAAGGCATTTTATCCCGTTGAAAATGTTCTGAGGAAGAGATAGTAGGAAGCTCGTGAGTATCACCAATAGAAGAGCTAAAAAGAGATTAAACCATAGCAACAAGAAGCAAGCAGTCTAAGCTCACTGCTACTATATTCAGCAGAGGTAACAGGACAAGCAGGAAGAAAGCATGAGCCTTCAGACCCCCATGAATCACTCTCTCACACATAGAATAATAAATGGGTAGAATGCTCCAACAGGCAAATGTGCTAATGGCAAAAAACTCAGGCGTGATTTTCAGGGCACAGCCTATCAGACCTGCCCTTCTCTGTGGGATCATTTTACCACGGATTCACCTACCTTTGGTTGCAAGATAAAAATGTGATGACATAATTTGGCTAATGCACTTGCTGTAATGTCAGATTAGGCACTCTCTGTTGGAATTTTTGGGGAGGATGCTCTTTCTACAGCTCTCCTAGGCTGAGTGCACATATTGATGCTCTTACTTAGCCTGACAATCCCATGTAAAAATGTTTTCTCCTACCATTTTAGAGCTTTTCTGGGTTTCCGCTGTACTACATCTATTAGCATCTGTGGTAATCACTGGGCAAATCCTGCACAACTCTTTCAGAACTCTACATGCTCCATAATATCTGTAGCACAATGGGGTGCCTGGGGGTAGCCCTCACTGAAAATGCCAAGGTCAGGGCAGGCAGCAAAAGGGAGAGCAGATACTCCCAAGACTGGTAGGAAGTTAAACTCCGCAACTAGTCACAAACTGTGCGTCTGATCCCCACACTGGTTATCAAGAAGCAAAAAAAGAAATCACAGAGCCCCCTCTATTGCATTCCAGTTCTCTGGCTCCCAATCAGCACCTAGGTCCAGTACAGTGAGAAGTTATTTTAAAAACTCTGCTCACATATACAAAATGTTCTTCTGACCCCAAAGGGTCAGCCACGTTACCAGGTCAGTATAGGTTTGGGACGTACCCAAAACACCACGCTGCCAGCCAATCCTTTAGTGGCTAAAACTAAATATTTGTTATAAAGGGGAAAAAGAACAAGAAGAGAGTTGTTAAATGGTAAAGCAATCAAATACATACAGAGACTTTAAAGCCCATATAGCCGGTTCTTAGCAGTATTAATGAGTTTGCTGGCTTGAAAGTCCCTCTGGAATACATCCACAGGTTGGATGCGTCATTCAGTCCTTTCTTCAGAGCTTCGTTTGTAGAAAAGTTACTCCAGAGGTAAGAAGCAGGAATGAAGACAAAATGGAGAAAATGTAGCTTCCTTTTATAGTCGTTTGCCATGTGTCTTGTACTTCCTTTGCCCCAAACACAAGCTGCCCAGCACATGGCATGGAAGCCTTAGAGTTCTCTGTTCACAGACATATCACATGCCTTGCTGAAGCATAAGGTGTATCCCCTGGTTCCTTTCAATGGGTTCATTGTACAGTTGATGACCCTTGATGGGCCATCGAACAGGCTAGGCAGTGCTGATGCCAATCTGTCTGGGGGTGTCACCCAGAAACACAGCACAAGTTTGGAAATATAGATATACCATACATATCCATAATTCATAATACAAAGGTGATACAAACACATAAACAAAATTATCACATTTGGCAAATTATAACATTTTCACAGATACCTTACATGGCATATCCGGCACAATTCATTGCCATTTTATAATTATGATATTATTGATACCAGTAAGTGTCGCCCATATTCCAAACAGCATCACAATATCAATGCAGGGTGTGTGTAAAGACCGCATTGTATGGTCATGTGGACAGTTGTGACTTTGTCTGAGGCATAGATGGTGAATGAAATGCTGGCAAATTTTCAAAAAGACTTCTTAATACACACAGCAAATTTTGTTGGATGTCTCTGGAGCCCTCGTTATTCTTTACCAATAGAGCCAAATTTTGACCATGAAGAGTCCATAAGGAAGGGTTTCGCATTTATCAGGCATTTATCAGGTCTCTGTGTATTTTAAAATAGCATGATACCTGAAAAGGTGAACTTTTAATAACAGATGAGGCCAAGATTTTCAAAAGTGACTATTGATTTTTGGAGCCCTGGATTTTGGATGACCAACTTGAGACAACTGAAAGGCACCTGATTTTCAGTGTGGGTGCTCAGTACTTTCTGAAAATGAGATGCTTTTAAGGCATCCCAGGTTGGGCACCCACAAACAGACACATCCCAAATCACTTTTGAAAATCTTGGCTGAACATGTATTTCCTTTTCACCATGGTCTAATGAATAATTATGCTAATCCTATAAATGCCAGCTCTATGATTGCTATCAACCGTTAGAGGAAAGCAGTTGGCAAACATCTAATACATTATGGGAAAGAGGGAGAGCTTGCACTTCAGGATCAAAGGAAAAGGAACTAAGTGTCATGTTACTGTTATCCTCTATGTCTATGTGGAAAGGGAAAGACACGATGATTTATTCTTTAAACAAATTTTGGTACTCTCTGTCTTGTAATTTTTCCCTGGAAGTACATAGCCTTGCATGGAAATACTATATGAGGTAGTTTTTAGAATTTTCTGATGTGGGGACAAGACTTGCAAAAGTCCTCTGTGCTGCCTGAACTCTGCTCCCCATTCAAGTCAATGATACAACTGGCATTGCTTTCTAGGCCAATGCTGTGTTGCTTTTGAAAATTCCGTCCATTAGGTAGAACTTTTTCTCACCTTGACACCTGTACAGTGGGACTCATGGTAACTAAGACAAGTAGGAAAAAAACACCTGCCTACAACATTTCTAACATAATGTTTCTGTAAAATTGTCGCTTCTACAGAATACATGATGGTTTGGTGTGGCAAACAGGTTAGATGGTAGCTGTTCCAATTTCAATAGACTCATGGGAGTTTTGCCAGGCGGACAGAGTAGGAAAAAAATCAGGCTGTAACCACCGTATAGACAGAGTGGAAGATCAACATTTGCCTTGAGGTTGGAAAGAAATAATTTGTCTTCCAGCTTTACTAAGGGAACTGACAAGCTAAGAACCAGAAACAGTAGTTGCTGCCTGATCTAGAGAGAATGGATAACCCAAATAAAAGAAGAGGAAGAAATATGCAAGGATAGTAAATTGCATTGATAAAGGATAGAACTGCTTTTAGAAATGTATATGCATGTAAGTTAGTGAAATATTATTGGTACCTGATGGTGACCATGCCTGAACAAATTTTTATAGAACTTTGGATTTTTTAAATTTATTATTAAGAAAAATTGCAGCTGAGTTTTTCCACTTTCCTTGCAGTACTTGGATCAGTACAATTGCAGTGCTTAGACATTTATATGACTGCTTTAATGGCTGATCAATTAATGAGATAGGGTGCAGATAAAAGGTCCAATTAGGCTTTAACTGTTTGCTTAATAGAAAGACCTGTTAGTAAAAAAGGATTGGCCAGTGAGCAGGATAACAGAACTTTTTCAGGTGGCAGATTATAAGTATTCTTTAGATTCACACATAAACAAGACTGAAATGCAATTACATATTCCACAAGGCCCAAAATGCTTTTAACCTTTTCAAGGTAAAAATAAGTAAATAAATAAAATAAAGATCCTGACACTGATGTTGAAACACGTCCAAATGGATTTTTTTTGTTAAGGTTTTTTTTTTTTTTTCCATTTTAATAATGATGTAGTCTGTTTCACAGTCTGTGGCCTCTTCTGGTCTTAAAGATACTGAGACAGCAGATGCTTCCTAAATGGAAAGGAAATTGTAATGATGTAAATCCCCATTCACATTATTTTTCAAATAGGTTTGAGCACTACAAGTTGTATAGGGCAGGTGGGATAGTGCTGCTGACTGCTTAAAAAGGTAAACTTGAATACAAATAGACAAATCGAGCACACATGTTGATTTGAAAGTTTATCATCGGCTCTTCAATACACTGCAGTTAAAATAAAGCCATTACCATCACTGAGTGTCCTTCTCAGCAGCAGAAAGCTAGGAATTAACTTAATTGCTGAACTGCACCTAAAAACAGCTGCTATAAACATTACAATTTGGCTTTTAGTCTCATCAAAATTCCAAATATGTTAAAAAACTAATTTGCAAACGTGCTTAAATTAACACTTTGAAACCACAATATTTAACCTGATGTCTAATCTGATGTCAAGTGAAAACAAGCCAAACAACATGGAAATTGTATATAGTACAAAAAGTCTGAGCAATTTAATTGAAAATCTTAATTATAGAGGTGCCATCAGAAATGCTGTCATTCTATTGATGTTTCATTACAGGTCCTAGTTTTTTTCCACATTCTAAAACTCAGATGAATTAATCTGAATCAAGATGAGATTTAAGTGTTTGGAAATATTGTTTCATTTTTGTTTGCTTTGGGAAAATATAATGAATTTTACAAATACTCATAGCTTCATGTAAACAGTTGACGTTTGCTTCAAGAGGCTAATTGGTGCAATGTGTTACCATATTGATCTTTCCTCAGGTGGAAAGTATTCTTGTATCTTTATCCTGTCTTAGATCACAAGTGAAAATGTGCTTGATATCTCCATGCCAGTCCTTGCTTGTCATCTGTAGGGCTCGTCAGCAAACCAGGAAAAATACTTCAGAAGAATGTTTAGGGTTTTTTTAATTTAAAATTTTCAGAAGAAGGTGAAATGTCTTGATCATTGACTATTTCAACCAGCTCTATACGTGATCAAAAAACCTGAAAAAATTCAATGAAAAAAAAAATTGGGGCTGGGGGATTGACAATCAATTTTTAGACAAAAAATTAATCAAAAACTCAAAAATTGTAACATTTTAATCAACTCTAGCCATATGTACATATCACATAATCACTTGTCAAGAAAGGCCCAGGACTACTATTACAGGCGTCTCAAACGCAAAGCAGATACTCATTTGCATGGGTGCAAATATGCAACTGCCTAGGGACAGAATGCCAGGGCTGCAAAATTTCCTTCACATGTTTTACAAATGGGGACCTGCCTGTGCAAGATTTGTACAAATCTGCACTTCAGAAACACATAGTTAGCATCCAGGTACAGACTATCCCCTTACCTGAGATAGATGTAATCATTTGTCAGGCCTCCTTCTGACTTCAAAACATAGAATGGGCTTGAGATGAAGTGGGAATTTTCTATAATATTTTTATGAATGATATGCATAGTAGTGACTTACTTGACCGGGGATTCCTACTCCGTGGGTGCAAAGGGTTAAAAAGTTGCTCTTAGGGCAGAGCTGGAGACCTGAGGTGTTTGTTTCATGGAACTGTCTCACGTGGTATGAACTGGTCATTAAAGGTCCTGATGAAAATGACCAGTATCAATAGAGGATTCCGAAAGACAATGGGAGCCCCGGGGAATGAACAATCAATACTTGTTCATGGGAAACTCCAACAGGCAGAACATGTGAACTCAGCATAAGTCTTCAGGAAGAGAACAATGGACCCAGAGGTGACAAGAGGCTATGACATGAGCCTTTGGAGAGGCACGACGGCTGACTTGGGACTGACAGACTAGGGACAGAGACAGACAGAAGAAACCAGGATGTTTCAAAGAGAGGTCTGGCTTGGCCAGCATGGACTATATGTCTTAACCTTTCCTTCTCTATGCTAACCTAAGGACTTCCCAATGCTGTGTTCCAGTTAACTAATAAATCCTATTCTGTTTTGAAATGGCTGCCTGGTGTCACTGGAAGTACTTGTGGAAGTGCACTGATCCCTGAGGAGGGCAAATACTTTATAAACAGGAGTATATCTCAGTTGGACTTGCTGGGCAGAACTCAAAGGAGTGCTGGAGCCAGAGGCCCAGTCTCATGGCATTACGACCAGGTGGCCTATTCTTAGTGAAGAGTGGGACAATACAGGGGGTCTGGCACCAAAGGGCTCCACCAAAGGACTGTTTAAAAGCAGAGGCATAGCACAGATCCTGTGGATCCATGACAGGACTTTCTCCTAATTATCTTCCCTGAAAGTGCACTGATCTTTTTCCCTAACTGGAAATAAAATTATCTGTTTCTGCCAAAGATCAGGATCCCAAATGTAATTGAAATGATGGGAGTTCCTGAGAGTATTTACCAGAATTGCCACATATCACAAATACAGACCACCCATACTAATTACATAACTGATTATTATTTATATACATAAAATAGACACATGGATAAAGAAGAACCAAATGATACCCTTCATTTGGACTCACAGAAAGCCTTTGACAAAGTCACAGGAGCCTATTAAGGAAACTAAGGAGTCATGGGGCAAAGTATTATCACGGATTAGAAATTGGCTGAGACTGAAATCAAACGGGAAATAAATGGTCAATTTTTAACATGGCAAAAGGTTACCAGCGGGGTGTTCTAAGGTTCCACACTGGGAAACGTGCTGCTTAGAGTATTAATTAATGATCCAAAGAAGGGGGTGAACAGTGAAGTGGCAAAATTTGCAGATACTACAAAATTATTTAAATTAGTCAAGATCAGAGTAGGTTATTGAGAGACTTCAGAGAGTTAGATAGAGGTAGATAAACTGGCCGCATGATGGCAGGTAAAAGATAATGTTGACAAATGCAAGGTAATGCACATTGGAAGGAATAATCTGAACTCATACAACATGCTGAGTTTTAAGTTAATTGTAATCACATATTAAAAAAAGACCTGATGCCACTGTGGCAGCCCAGTTTTTTTTTTTTTAATCTACTCAATATACAGTAAGCAGTGGTGGTAAATATGTACATAAGATCTAAAAGGAATAGTATAGAAAATACTGGACATATTATAAAGACTTTATACAAATTGATAGCATGACCGTACCTGGAGTACTGTATACAGTTCTGGTCACCAAATCTCAAAATAGATATAGCAGAAATAGAGAGGGGTGATGGAAATGATGAGTGGGCAGGAAAGACTGCCATGCGAATAGAGATTGAAATGATTGGAACTATTTAGCTTTGAGAGGAGATGAATAAAAGGGGACATGACTAAAAAAATACAAAATGATGGCATACAGAAGAAGATAAATTGGATGCTCTATTTACCCCTTTCCATAATATGAGAACAAAGGGGCATTCAATTAAATAGCCATATAACAAATTCAAGCTTGAAAAAAAGACTTTTTTTAGCAAAAGGGAACTTGGATTATGATGCAAAAGGCCTATCGAAAGTCTCCCTAAAATTATCAGCTACCACCATGCAGAGCTTTGATTTAGCTGAGAAAAGTGTAAAATCAGATATAGCCAGCAAATTCCCTTGTGACACATCTGAGCTGATCAAGCATATAACATATTCCTATAGGTCTCATAACATTTCAGGGCAATTACTACATGTCCATACTGAGATTTGTTTCATGACTAATTGACTAATTATACAGCATAGGATCATTGGGTCTGAAACATCTTCATCTGATATGTCTCACACAAGGTATGTCTCAAAAGTATTTTTGTAACAATATTATGTTTTCAAAGGCCTCAGGCCCTTTGTCATTCTGTGCAATTTCAGCTTTGCAAGTGCAACTCACCTTCATGTATAATTCTTCGTGTTATCACTTGTGCACCCAAATGATGGAATTTATAAAGCCAAAACCAGTTTGTGCTTGATTTGCTCTTTACTTGCACATGAAACTGGATTATTTGTGTGCACAAGTGACAGCATGCAGAAATTTTGCATGGAAAGTTGTGCAAACACACAAGACGTGTTGAAAATTCAATCCATCGGATCAAAATGAGCTGTACATTTCGTACAGTGACCATGATTTAATGGTTATCTTGTCCATTTACTTTATCATCAATGAGAGAGTCTTTGTTTAACTTGAGATATAACTTGTGTTTAGCATTTTCTATTTTTATTATGGACAAAAATGGCAGTTGTATATGGGCAAGATACTAAAATAAATGTAAGTATTTGACTTAAATGATAGCAACAAAATGCAATCCCATATGGCTATGAAACTCACCAAATTATGTTTAGGTAATGCAGTCCATATTTTTACATTAATTCTCGTTTCTGAGGTTCCTGAAACAAAAGAAGGAGCTGGAAGTGTAAGAGCAAACTCAGACCTTAATCCTACAAACCCTTATGCATATAAATAACTTTACTCATTTAAGTAAGTATTCTAAGAGCAATGAGGCTAGTTCATGGTCACATACATAACTATTTGCAGAATCAAACTCTTAATAAGCAGCTGAGACTAAAAAAATTCTGTGTCCATAATTGGATGATCCCTATGGAACTGAAAATTCTCATGGATTTTTTTACTTTATAATCTTGCATTGACAGAGAAATGAACAAGACTTCCTAGTAAATCTTTTCTTGCTTTTATTTATGTGATTCTATGAAACTCTGATTCTTTACCAAATCAGATTCGTAATTCTGAAGGTCAGAAATTATTCTTGTTCATTCCCCAAAATCTTTATAATTTTTCATTCTGAGGCAAATTCTTAAGTAGGTACTTATAGCACATAAAATATAGATACAGTATTTGGAAAATGTACTAAACTTTCCCATTTCATGAGTTTTATAGAAATTGTATTGACAAGATACATGAATTTTATACACTCATCTCCTTTCAGAATATTTATTTTAATACACCTCTACCCCGATATAACGCTGTTCTCGGGAGCCAAAAAATCTTACCGCGGTATAGGTGAAACTGCATTATATCGAACTTGCTTTGATCCGCCAGAGTGCGCAGCCCCGCCCCTGCGGAGCACTGCTTTACCACGTTATATCCGAATTATATCAGGTTGCGTTATATCGGGGTAGAGGTGTATGTGCACATGGGCTAGTTGGATCTCATGGCATTTCTTTTTTTATAACAAATGATCACAGCTGAAGCCATTGTTAACCTATCGTGTAACGGTATTTCAACGTTTGAGAGATGAATTGCTTTCAGTGTAAAATATGGCAGTGGATCTATACTCCTAAGCACTGCTAATTAGTTTCTAACGTAACTACAATTTTTTTGAAGAGAGGTTTTTCAATTTCAAATCTCTCTAAAAGCATCCCTTAGGCTGAAATTAAGTTGTAAAGGGTGTCACCGAAGTCTGTGCTGAGGTACTGGGACAATCTCAGGTTACTTTCCAACCTCACATGACTCAGGATCAGTGGGACTGAAAATTCACTAGCCAAGCCTCCGCCAGCCATGACTATACTATGTGTGCAGCTACTGAGGCAAAGGGTGAAAATACCCTTCATCACAAAACGTGACACCAAACTAATGGGGGAAACTTTAGAATATTCTGCTGTATATAAGAACTTTTGTCTATGCAAGACAGGGTTTTTTCAAACAGCTCTAAAGATTTTCGGGTTCAATGTTGCTATGTTTAGAACTGGCAGTGAAGCTGATAGGGATTCATTTTCTATGCCAAAATTGACAGCAAGATTTTGTAAGCGATGGCCAATACAGAACAAGGAAAGAAAATGTAAACACTAACAAAGTCAATTTAACACACAGTTGGTTTTATGATAACAATTCCTAGAGATGGGTTTAGTTTGGTTTTTCCTGTTGCTTTCATTGCTTATTCCTTTGAGGTCCTATTTCAGTTTCACAGTGCTACAGCTGATCTTTTGAATACTCAGCATCATTTAGTAGTGGTGAGAAGCTACAAGAATGATCAAAAATTTTCCATAAGCCTGATCAAACAGAAATAGGAGACCAGATAAATATACATGGCCCATTTCTGGCTAAGTTGGTTCAGACGTATGTGCTGGAGAAACTGTAGTAAAAGCACAGGGCAGAAACAGGACGCTTCCTATCCCGAAGACTGCAGGTTCTCTCAGGTGTAGGGTATTGCAAGGCATGGCATTAGATTCAGGAGGAATGTTTATGGGTAGATGTATATGTGGCCACTCTGCCCAGGGAATGATGCCTATACACAGCCCTCTCCTTCCACTCTCCAATTATTCATGCCATCAGCAGAAAAGTAAAAGAATGAGGAGCATCTTTGCAAAGTCTCAGCCAACTAATTAGCCCACGTTAACACAGGGTTAGCAGCATATTGTCATACCAGTTAGTATCATTTTAAGAATCTGGTCTGTGACTATTATTTGTAAATCTGTTAGGCTCAAAATCATAGGCCTAGTCGTATGAAAGTAATTGTTCTTATTAATCACCAGCTGATGTCCCAGAATACTGCTCTCAAACTCCATGACTTTTGCGGGGAGTCAGGATCAGATTGCAACAAATGAACCCCGTCATGGTTCTCCTCCTGGCCACCTCCTCCTCTGTTTTTGCACAAGTAGATAAGCTAGGCAGAATTTGGTTCCAAAGTTATAAACACCACCAATAGCTTTTTCTAAATCCCCAGGCACCAGATGATGGAATGTAACTTGCCAATATTCCATCGATAGCTATAGAGGGCCAGATCGCTGGCCATGTTAAAGCTGCTTCATGCCACTCCAGTGATGCAATGCTGATTTAAGTGGAAAGAGGAGGATTTGCTCTTCATAAGGGAATGAATACTCATGCGAGGTGGGCCATTTCCTTACGATCAGCCCTTTTCCCCCTTTTGCAAACCCTTAATTCAGTTTTTAAAATAAAAGATTTTTTTATTAGTATTTAGAAAATCATTACCCAAAACTTTGATGTTTCCTTCTTCACTGATGTTTGATGTGTTATATACAAAAATTGTACCCAACATTTTGCAAAAGAGAAGTTAGATCACAAGGGCAGATGTTATCAACTATGCTTGCCAGGGGTGAAATCTTAGCCCCATTGAAGTAATGGGAAAACCCCTATTGACTTCACTTGGTGGTTAATGACCTTCTAAAAGACAAGTAAGAAATCAGAGGGCAAAATTCCAGATGGTGACAATGTAAACTCTCATAGTTCCATTGAAGTCAAAGGAACTATGACCACTGACACCAGCTGATGATCTGAGTCCTGAACTTGAACCTACATGTCACAAGGTTTTCTGAGTTCATCATATTATTTGGGAGTCACTCCAGTCTTCAGACCAAATGACCCAGCACATCTACTAGCTGCTGCTTCTTCTTCTTCTCTGATACAAACATTTGCTTGTGAGGGCTGTCCCAGACTGACTACATCTGGTTTCCCCTAACCATAATATTGAGTTCTTAGGAAAGGATATAGAAGGGCTTTTTGGTGAAGACAAGTTGGCTGCACAATGAAAAGCTAGAAGAATCAAGCACGGGAAGTGCTTTTTCTCTTTTTTCCCCCCCCTCCCAGCTAGAGCAAATCACCCTAGAGGCAGGAAGCCACTGCCTTGAAAGCAATGTCATGTGCAACTCATTCTTCGGTAGTAGTGCATTCACAATGAGATGTAAAGTGACATCCCGCTTGATTTAAAGCTTCTCATGAGCCATCAGGATGCTGAGCAGATCTTGGAAACAATCCAAAAGTGATGATTGTGCACTGACAGGCTTTAGAAACATGTCCCGAGATCACAGCTCTCTCCTGTCTGCCAATAAGTAAAATATGTCCCAGAGGCTTCTTTTGTTATACAGCAATCAGGGTCTCCAAATCCATTTGCTGAATTCAGTGCATCTCATTTTCCTGTTCTTTCTCTCCTGAGGAGCTTACAGGTCCCTGCCAATCCCTATAGCTGCATCCCAGCCAAAATTAAACTTTCTGCAGCAACACTAAGCTTCAGAAAGGTGAAGGCCTACGAAACATTAAAGACAAGTCCTCTACAATTCCACCCAACTTTAACATAGCAATTGGATGTTATCTTTGATGCTCGCTCTTACCTCTTTTCACAGGTACTATTGAGAGCTATAGTCTCTAAGGTGCCACAAGTACTCCTGTTCTTTTTGCGGATACAGACTAACACAGCTGCTATTCTGAAACTTGTCATATATGTCTGTTCATTATTTTTTTCTGTTGAACTTTTAGTCTGGCTTCAAGATCATTTATAAATAAGGCATAGAATTTATCCAGGACATGCTAGGCAACCAGCTACTCCGGAAGTGTATGCATTACATCAAAATTGAACTCTGTGTTTATTTATTTTTAAATACATCTCATTATTTTTTTTGGTGCGTGCATGTTGCACTTCCATATTATCTCAGTTTAGAACTGCTGGGGAAAATCTTCGAAATGGGCAACATTGGCAATGCAATAAGACAGACAGACTGTCTGCAGTAAAACTATTTAATTTGAGCTGGTTGCCCTTTCTGAAAAATGATGTCGACAGAAGATAAGGAGACAGGCAGTTTAAAATTGTTCTATCAGAACCAGTTGCCTGTTACGAAGCTTTTTCGAGGCAATTCAAAACTGTTCACTTTTTATAAGGCAATTGTCCATCATGAAGACTGTTTGTAACTAAAGTACAGGCTAAAATGGTTTATACAGCACAAGCAGCTACTGGGGAATTGTATATATTCTGTGCAACTAGATTGTATGTGCATATTCCTCCTATTTTGACTCCTTTTTAGTTTGCTGTTGAACTTTTTGTCCATCTGGGAAATTGTTTAGCACTGAAAAACAGATTTTTGTATTAATATTATTTTCAAGGACAGCTCGTACAAATAACTCTAGAAAGGTCCTTGCCTATTCAGTTAGGCTGTGTGATAATGCAGGGCCTAATCCTGCCAGAGCATTAATGAGGTAAACGTCCCATTGATATCAGTGAGTTTTGTCTGAGGTGGGAGTTTTGCTTTGGGCACCTCCTCTTCATTTCTAAATTTCAATGTAGTGTTCTATCCTGTTTAACCTGCTTTACGGTAAAGGGTGGTTGCATTTATTTTAGAGATATCTGTACATATGGGACTGATTTTCCAGTATATTATTCCAGTGTTACTCTGGTGTAAGTACACTGAAACAAATGGAATTACACCAGCATAAAACTGGAGACTGATAAATCCAATCCAACTTGTTCTGGAAACCATATGCCTCAGAGCAGCATTTCTCAAATTGGGGTCTGAGAAGGTACTCCAGGGAGTGCATGGGCCCCGCTGATTAACTCCTCCCCCTCCCTCTCTTAACTCTACTCTTCCCTCCTAGTTCCCCAGCATGACGGAGGCTCTGGGAGAGAGGGGTAGGAGCGGGGATGGGGTGTGCCTGGGGCAGAGAGTGGAATCATGTCCAGGCCGCTGGCTCCACTGATCAACTCCTCCCCCTCCCTCCTTCAACTCCTCCCCCTCCCTTCCAGCGCATCCTGCACACCGGGAACAGCTGTTCCCTAGTATGATTGTGCAGTAGGCACTGGGAGGGAGGGGAGATGGGACTCTCGGGATAGGGGGCAGAAAGAGGCAGGGAAGAGGAGGGGCAGGGGTGGAGCAGAGGTGGGGCGGGGTGGGGCCTTGGGGGAAGGGGTGGAGTGGGAGCAGGGCTTGGGCCTGGGGGTCCGTAGCAAAATTTTAAATCAAAATGGGGGTCCTCAGGTTATTAAAGTTTGAGAACTGCTGCCTCAGAGGATTGACAATGGGCTTTAGCTCTACGTCACTGGTTCAAATGTGGTCCCAAGAGGTAATGACCAGGGATCTGCTACCCAGGGAGCATTCAACAGTTTGAATTTTGGGTTCACAAAATGACACCAATTCAAGTCTGCAACCCCTTTTTCCCCCGTAATTGAAGGTTTTCAAGCCAGTAGCAGATGAACAACCTCCCCAAAAGCTAGACCGACACTACCACATTGGGGTTGCCTATATAAGGTATATATGTCCTGGGCTAAATCCTGGGTCTGGCTGAGCTACAGTCAGACTCAGGACCTGGGGAGAGGGATAAAGGTGTCTCTAAGTCCCCTGCACATCTTAGAGATGTGCCCTAAGGACAGCTCTAAATTACACCAGGTAGCACAGCACTTGAGGAACCCTCTGCCAGCTGAGGATTGCCAGAGCAGTGCAAAGGGGGTGGAGCTGGGGACCAGGAACTGGCCTACTGTTTTTAACATTTTTCCCTTGAGTTTCTTCCCTCCCCTGCCCATATGCTTTTCTCCCAGTCTGTTTATTTTTCATTCTGTCCATTTTTCCTCCCATTTTTTTTCATCCTATTTTTTTTCTTTCTACTCCACCTCTGCTCCTTCGTTAGTCTTCTCCTCTGAGGAACATTAACCTGTTACTATTTTCTGTTTGCAGAAAAATCTTTCAAACCCATAGTGTTCAAGTAGGATCAGACTGAGGCAAAACAAATTCACTTAGTCCTAGTACTGGCTGAACATTACTCTCATCTGCAGGCCTTTTGGGAGCCTCCAGGAAACAAGTACCAGGTATGTGGTTTCCATCAGGTTTCTAGTAGACAAGCACTGATGTCAGAAAAATCACTACCACCAGTCTCACTAGAGAGGCAAAGACTGAATGGAGGAAGAACTATTGTCCTACCCTTAGGATATCCTCTTGCCTTCCTGTATCAGGGCCGAGGAGGTGCATTGACAAAGCAGCAGGATAACATTTGCCCAGATTGGCCCATTTGCCTGAGAAAGCAACCTCACCGTCTGGATACACACAGCACAATGTACCTGACAGAAGGAATATCTGCCTCCAAAACTGTCAGCAGGGTCCCCTACAACATGAGCACTCATCCAGCTCCCTCCTCTGATTCCCAAGCAGAGTGCTGCTGGACAGATAGTTTGACCCTCTGAGCACAGTTCTGCCCTACTGCTGTCTATGGGAGTTTTCTCACTGATATCAGTGAGGGTAGGGTCAAGCCTTGTCAAAAACTCAGAGAGAGATACAAAGGTGTCAGTCATTCCTCTGGAAATATCTTCCTGTTTAAAGCCATTGATATAGTGGAAGTATATTGCAAATCACTCTCATCACCATGAACACAGTCTTTTGGTCGTGATAGGTTGTTCCGATACCCACACCTCAGCCAGATGGAAAGAACTATAAAATATATTTGTACAGAAAGGAAAGATTTCTGCAGACTACACGTTACACTAATGCCTAGCTAACCCCATGGGCAGAAGATGCAAATTTAAAAACCAATGTTGGTCCCCTTGAAGTCAATTGCGAAATATCTACTGATTTCAGTGTAGCAGGATAGACTGAGTCTTAATAAAGAGCAGATGCACCCAGAAACATTTCGTTTAGGCAAGTGACATAAGTTTGAGGTAGAATCTAGAAATGAAAGGCCAATTTTTTATCCACCAACATGCTAGAACTTGTGAAGTGGATGTGAATTCTGGTTCCCCTCAGAAGCACATAAGTTCTCTGTCAGAGAAGGTTGCTAAACCATGTTTTAAAACATTGATTGATTTGAAGGTCATTTGCACGTTTGCTGCAAACCCTAAAACAATTTTGTTTTTTGGTAAAAGTGCATGTCAGTCTCTTGGAGCCCATTTCCCATCATTATAATCGTCACGTAACAGCTTATTGTAGAGCCAAACTGTCTGCAACACTTCGGCACTTTATTAAGACATTAAACCTTACCACAGCTGCAATTAACTCTTTGCAGTCTGTTTTTGAACAGCGAGGCTAAGTCCATTCCTCTTTTATATTACCACAGTGCCAAACAACTATCCTGTTTGTTGGGCCAGATACAATCCTGACTTCGGGCAACTTTGCATTGGTCCACCTGCACAAAGTGCCTTGGAGTCATCTGACCCAGCCACAGAAGGATCTGCCCCACATAGGGAGATTCTCAAGTGGTGTAGAACTGCTATAGAAGCTTCTATGCCACCACCACCACCTGCCCATACCTGAAGTCAGTGAGGGGGCATGGCTGGGGGAAAGGAGGAATGACTGGGGTATCCATGTGAACATGTGCATTTTCTCCCCATGGAAGAATTTATCCACAATAATCATATCACCTCTCTTCCTTCTTTTTGATAAGCTAAACAGATTGAGGTCTTTAAGTCTCTCACTGAAAGGCATTTCCCCAGCCCTCGAATCATGTTTGTGGCTCTTTTCTGCACCCCCTCTCCAATTTCAATGTCCTTTTAAAAATACTTGAAGTCACCATTGCACTCCCCTGCTCTCCAGCTGCCTAGAAACTTTTGGGCCCATTTGAGCATCTGGCCCTGTATTTTCAGGGACTATTATCGACCAAGTACACGCTGGTAGAATACACAGTCCAGATACAAGTTCAGTCTGTGCCCTCCCTTTATCCCCTTCCTTAAATAGATGAAAGTAAATATCCAAATTCTAGATGAAAAGGCCACATAAGCAGTTTGTTCTGTGTGACACTGCAAAAATTCCAGATTTAGAATAGAACAGAGCTAGGGGTTAGATCCCAGGCCCTGCACAGGCTTCAGCAGTGCAAAGCAGCCTTACATTTGGTAGATTCTCCTTGGGGGAATCCTCAGGTCCCAGTCCCCATGGGAAAATGAGGCATGGACAAGTCATCTAATATCCCCCAGCAATGCCCAGCTCCCAGAATAGCCCTAGAGACTTTTGTCACAACAGCTGGTTAAAATTAAACCTTGGGTCCTTCCTTTGCTTATATTTTTCTCTCATTTGGTGGGAGCCACTTTATTTTAACTTGTTCTTATGTGTTAACCGGATAGTACATTTAAACTGTTGTTGCTGATTATTTGAAATGAATGCAATATGGAGAAGTATCTGATTTTTGAATCAGTACATAACTTTTTAGATATATGTCACCTTTATTACAACTCCTGTTCTGTTTTCTCTTGGTGGGATTGTTTCCTATTTCATCACTAAAAGGATTTAAAGGCTGGGGGCAGGGGGAATGCCTTATAGTGAGAGACTTAAGAAGCTGGATCTGTTTAGCTTATAGGAAGGAAGATCAAGAGGTGACTTGATGATTATGCTATATAAGTACTTTCTCAGGCAAAAAATATCAAGTAATGAAAGGTTCCTTAATCTAGCAGAGAAAGGCATAACAAGAACCAGTAACTAGAAGCTGAAGTGAGACAAATTCCAGTTAGGAATAAGTTACACGTTTTGTAACAGTGTGAGGATGACTAACCATTGGAACAAACTCTGAAGGGAAGTGGAGGATTCTCCAGCTCTTGATGACTGGATGCATTTCAGGAAGGTATGCTTTTCTCAAACACAAATTATTGATCTCAGTGTGGGAATATCTGAGTGAAATTCTATGGCCTCAGGCCATCAGAAAAGATGATCTAATGGTGCATTCGGCCTTATAATCTATGAATAATATCACTATGACAAAGGCTACCAAAACGTGATGCAATATTATTGAGACAAGTGATGAAAGTGAAATAGACATAGGGTCTGATTCTGCATCGACTGAATTCAATGAGAGCAGGATTGGTCCTGAGATCTTTCCGGTTCAGATGCCAGCTATTAATTTGGATGGTGGTTATTTGATTCAAAAGAAAGCCAGCAGAATCAAGTTAAATAGACAAAGATATATTCACATCTCCTTAAACCGGGAGACATCACAACTCACTGATAACCTAAATTAGATTGAGCTAGTACTATCTGTAATTAAGATCTTTCGCTATGAACAAGGATGGTGGACAAAGTGAATTAGGAAAGGAAACAGTCCATATGTTCATTCAAAACAATAACCAGAAATTTTAACTATTATGTTGCTATATTATGTAGCAGGCAAAAAATAACATTTCAAAAATACATTTTACCAATGGAAATCTGAAAAATATTCAGAGTTAAAGAGACTCACTAGAAATGCTGGAGATATTTATTAATAAATTAGCTAAATGACCGCATCGTTTTTATACACAATTTTCTTTAATAAATATTTCATGAATTGCACATAATTATTAGTAACATCAACTTTAGTGAATTAATTACTGCCAATTCCTATTAATAAAATTCATCTTGTAATAAATAATGTTAGTTTATTACAAAGTACTGGTCTCAGAGGTATTCACATCTGTCAGTTGCCTTCTACTTCAGGCTAAAAGAAAGGTAATCAAATAACTGTAATTATTGTACTAAATGCATCACCGTTTGTTTAAAATGTCAATGGGAATGGATAAAGGCATTTATAACTATCTGAACTGAATATTCTAATCTGCAGCAGTGTAAGTGCAGATGACAAAGAGGGAATGTTAACATCAGGATAATGATTGACGTTCTTCAGGATAACAGACAGAAATGTCAGCAAGTGGTTACCTTGATGGTTTGGTAACAGCCTTTCATTTGTAGGTCACTGGCCCAAGTTAATAACTAACAGTGATCACAGTATGAGGGCTGCTAATTGGTCCATGTGAAATGAGTGGTGGTCTCAGACCAATTCATAGAGACAGGTCTCTACAGCATAAGAACTTCCATCCTAACTGTCATTGTATGACGTCTTCACTGGATATCTCCTCAAAGAGATCAATGGACATGGAGACTGTACTACACTCTCCTGCATAGAGTCGGTCTGTACAGAGCAAGACAAAAGCACATTGGCCAGGTATTGTGGAAAAGTTAGCATTGGCACTGCCCATCTTGCACCTGTCCTGTGGACTTTGCTCCACATGGCAATAGAACGAATAGAAGCATTAAATTCACATTTAAATCTTATGATTTTAAACACAAACGAAGGAATGTCAGCAAGCCTATTTGGAAAGCACACACTCCTTTACGATGATCATATACGACTTACCATGCTGAGAGGCAGTGTTACCCAAGGGATAAGGCACTGGACTAGGACTCAGAAGACCTGGGTTGATTTCTTGGTTTTGCCACTGATATGCTGGGAGATCTTGATTAAGTAATTTCCCCTTCCTGTGCCTCTGTTTCACCATCTGTAAAATGGGGATAATGATACTGATCTTTTGCGTAACACATTTTGGGATCTATCGATTAAAAGTGCTAAGAGCTAGGTACTATTATTATTATTTAGTGGTATACTGGCTAAACTCTAGCTCCTCCCCCATGGATGTGGAGGTTCTTCACACACAGAATGGCTGTGGTTTTGCAGTGCAATGAGGGCTTGTGAGGAGGACATGCAGGAGGTGTACACATCTTTTGTGGGTGGAGCTGAGCTCTTCATGAGCCTCCTTCAGGACAAGGTTCTCCAATGAGAGACAGGACTGAGGCCATGCTAAGAAATCCACCACTGAGTAGTTCCTCCCCTTCTCCACTCTGCATTGTGGCATGGAGCCTATTCCAGCTACTGAAAGCATCTGCCCCCATCCACACATCTACCAAATACCCAATGTGGCGGCTTTGGCTAATCACAAGGCTGAGGATTCAGTAAGACAGACTGAACTCCCACTACTGCTCCATGGAGGACAGCCAGGAATCCAGGCATGGTTAAGATGAATTTAGATTTTCATTTGCAGTCAGTGATATGCTGACGTTGCTGCAATGCTTATTATACCCTCATACCCCCATTAGCTAGATGGCAGGATGTTAGGCTTACAGAACTTGAAAACTCCACTGGCGACAACTGTCAAACTTCCAGTCTTTGGAAGAGCTGCATGTGACTCCTGGAGTTTATAAGCTCCATCAGTTATATCTTCAATGACAGAGTGCTCAGGGCTAGTTTAGCCTCATCCCTGTAGTCCACACAGCTTGTAAGAGTCCAGGCTTAGGCCACATCTTGTGGCTTTATGCTGCCCTCAAGCTGTTCATGGTTTAGACAGGTTTTTGTCAAACTTATAAGAATCCCCTTGTGCTCGATACTTCAGAAGAGCAGGGGACAATTGCAGCTCTAAAAGGAACAAACAGCTTTTAGCCTTGGCATAGTCCTTCCCTCCACTCTTCTCTGCCAGGTCCCCAAACCAAGTGCGGCTTGGGCTCTTGCATGCTTTGCTTTCCCCATGCACACCATGCAATGCTGTCCCATTTTCCAGGCTTCTGGAGTTTTATGGACAGAATGTCTCAGTGGATTGACATGCTGCTGGGCTGTCATGCAGCCATCTGTGAGCGGCACTGCAGGTTCTTGTTCTGCTCTGGGAGGAGGTGGGGGGACTTCTCCCTTTGTGCCCAGGCCACGTCTTGCCAGTGGGTATTGTATTATCTTGTCAGCTGCCTGCAGTCATTGGCCAGGTAATGTAATTATGCTCTTGTCCTCCGTTTCTGACAAGTGATTTATGTAACCAAATGCCTGCATGACGCCAGACTCACCTTGTGCATCAACATATTTCAGAGGGACGAGCACAGCTTGGTCCAGTTTCTGTAGCAGCTCCACCGCCCACGGGAGACAGTTTATGAGTTCCCAACCTATGATCATCTGAGCTAGCTTCCAATTGGAACCAGCTGGTGGGTTCTGGTGATCTTCCCCGGAAATGCGACCCTTTTTGGAATCCTCTCACTATTTCTATATATATACTGAAGAGTCTAATTACGTGCAAACAGTTACTCCTGCTCTTGAGTTGCCTGGCAGCTTGTAACACATCTTCAGGCAGAGCAGGGGAAGCATGAAGATTTGGAGTCACGTGGGAACAGATTAGCAAAGTAATGAATATGTTTTTATTGAATTAAACATTAAAACAAATAATATGCTGTATTGATTGCTATTTATCTGTGCCAGGCCCCACACGGATGCACAAAGGGTACTCCTTTGCGGGAGCCAGACACAGCTGCAGTCCTTGCATTCAGGGAGCACCAGGGCTGCCCAAAACTAGCCCCCTTGAAAGGGAAGTGCAGCAGCCTTTACAAAGGGGCAAGTCATGCCAGGGAAGAGATGCTGCATCTTTGGAAAGAGCCGTGCAGTAGCTGCATCTCTTGGAGTTCCAGAGGCCACTGTGTCTGTGCCTCCCCCGAGGCAGGGCTGTACCATACTGCCACAGCCAGTCAGCAGAGGATCCCAGCATTATAAAAGATGGCGGGGGGGACGGTGACAGGGCATTCCTTGTGAGGGCTCTGGAACTTGCTCCCCCACTTGGTTTGAAATAACCCAATTTGGTGGCCTTCTGGACAGGCTAAAGCCTTCAATTTGACAGGGGCTTTGGAGAGGGCCGAGGGTACCTCTTGGGTTCCCTTCCACCTAGGGTGACCAGATAGCAAGTGTAAAAAATCGGGACAGGGGGTGGGGGGTAATAAGTGCCTATATAAGAAAAAGCCCCCAAAATCGGGACTGTCCCTATAAAATCGGTACATCTGGTCACCCTACTTCCACCTCTACATTTCTATGTTTTCTGGAATGATGAAGCGGTAGGAGGAGGTTGATGTAGGTGGTTGGCGGGCTAGCAGAGATCTTGCCTGTATTATTAGTATTTTAATGCCATTATGGCTTTTGCTGGAGTGTTAATGTGTGCTCAGATGTCTTACGTTTTGTTTAGGCATCTTTTGTTGTTATTTAAATCAAAATTAGTAAAGGTACAATAGATCCCTCGGTGCTCAAAAGAAAATTTCGTTTTTTTCCATCTGAAGAAGAAATTGCAACTCACCACGGAATTCCATGTTAAACTGCCAGATAACCTGGGTCCAGCTTGCTACAGAATACAAGGGCCCCTGACCCTTCACTAGCTGCAGCAAGGAGCAGAGGACTCTAAAGTTTAGCTGAATGCTTCCTCTGTGCTATACATTGCTTCCCTTTGATGGTGTCAATAGGTGGCTAACAATAGTAATACCACTGTTAATTGGCACATAGCTAGCAACTTAAGAACTTTAAATAAACTTGGCGCTTCCCACTGTGGTTTCGAAGAGCAATTACCTGAAATGAAGGAGAAAAGGGCAGAAGTCACCATTAAGCCCACTTTATCTTGTAGATTTAATTTACCTGGGAAACAATGTGATGGGTGATTTGGAAAACCAATAGATACAATAGGTAGATTATATAGACAGAGGGGGAAGGGTAGGCTTGTCATTAAGGCTGGGACTCAGGAGATCTAGGTTCAGTTCTTGATTCTGCCACAGACTGTGTGACCTGGGAAAAGTCACTTCATCTCTCTCTGTACCACCAGTCCCCATCTGTAAAATGGGGATAATATTTCTCTTCTCCTATCTTTTGTCTGTCTTGTCTATTCAACCTTCAGGGCAGCACTGCTCCATGTTTTTGTACAGAGCTAAGTATAATGGAGCCCAGATCTCAGCTGGGGTTTCTAAGCACTATAGTAATATAAGTAATGGTGGATGGCTGAAGCTTTCACTATCACACCTAATTTGGGAATTTGAAATGAAGTAAGGTTTCTTTTTGAATTTCTGCGTTGTATTCCACCATAAAAGATTCTGTTGCCTATCATTCAACTTAACATAATGAGCAGTTCATTATCGCAGTCTCTGGCTTAATGTTAAAGCTTGTGAAAAGTTTTTAAACTTGAGTCGCACCTAAGATTTAATTATGTGGCTTGTTCTCATTTCTGAACATTTCATGATTAGGTTTTGGATTTCTGCACATTGACTAATGTCACACAGGTGTTTTAAATCAAACAATATGGATCTGCCATTCTTGAATCTTACATTTCCACTCATACACACATCACTGTTGTATCTAAGGACTTATCCAACTCCTTTCACTCATTTTTATTAGTGGATTTGATCTGGTTTCTTTAGAATTATATACTGAATGGCAGCAGTAAAGAAAAGAGGTTTTGAAAGACTTTGCAGGGGGGTCTTTTATTTCGCTGCACTTTGCAATATAACACACCAAAAAAAAAAAATATATGTGAGACACAGATTTTTGAAAGTTTGGAGGAAAGAGCTGGAAAGAAATTGGAGAAAATCTAGTTTAACTGCTCTCTCAATTTTGGAAATTGCAATTTGACAGCAATCCGGTGGGCTAGGAAATAAACTTCTATACTTTTGCCTTCTAGGTTATTTGATTGGTGTCAAATTGCTTAGATGAAATAAAGATTGAGATGCAGTCATATTTTTCCAGCTCTATACTATAGAATTGGGGTCACAGTATTTGGGATCAAAAAGTGACTTATGAAGCTTATTCTCCACTGCTGATAGCACTTAAGCGTCTCTAAACTCTTGGTTTTATCATGTAGATGTGCCTTTGGATTCAGATCTTTGCTGTATCTTGTAGTTCTCTGCTATGCAGTCTTTAATATAGTGTTCTATTACTTCTGGGCCATAATGCTATAAGGCACTGAACATCCTGGCCATGACCCAGCAAAGCCCTAAATAATGATTTAACTTTCAAGCACACAAGTAATCCTGTTGCCTTTAATGTGTATAAAGTACTTTTATCAGTTTGGATATTTACATCCTCAGATGCGGGGGTGTTCTTCCACAGCTGACAAAACAGCACCAAAGCTCACAGCCCCAAAATGGTAGAGTCTTTCCTTATGACAAGTCCACCTCAATGGTCAGCCATGAAAAGCCGTTTATTACAGCCCTCAATATCTCATCCTCCTAGTATTGATGGGGAGGTCCTTATAAACACCTCTCCCTGACTGACCTTAGAATCCCATCGGGGGGGAGGGGGAGCAAGAAAGGGAACATACAAGTATGAAATATTACAGCACCAGAACTCCCTTTCCCTTCCCCTCCCCTTCTCCCCGAAAAAAGCCCCAGCTACCCTAGAGCAAGATAAGGACCTCCTCCAACACTGAGAGACAGATTTTAAGCCAAGTTTGTCTGCCCACTATCACCTGTGAAGACACACAGAGTTGCTTTCCATCTGGGAGCCACATTAATTTCTCTTTGTGGTATGGTGCTGCCGAAGCCAGAGGAGCAGCAACTGTCTGTCATGGAGAGGGCGATGGAAAGAAGAATTCTGGGAATTTCAATCCGCGACCATGAAGTGATCAGACAGCAGAGTGGAGTGCAGGACGTCACTGTTGAGAGCAGGCATAGTAAAATGCAATGGGATGAGGGCCGGCTCCAGGGTTTTGGCCCCCCCAAACAGCCAAACAAACAAACAAAAAAAGCCGCGATCGCAATCGCGATCTACGGCGGCAATTCGGTGGGAGGTCCTTCGCTCCAAGCAGGAGTGAGGAACCGTCCACCGAATTGCCGAACAGCTGGACGTGCCGCCCCTCTCCGAAGTGGCCGCCCCAAGCACCTGCTTGGTAAGCTGGTGCCTGGAGCCGGCCCTGAATGGGACGAGCATATAGCGAGGCTCACTGACCATCGATGGACTGCAGCTGTCGCCGAGTGGTACCCAGGGGAACTGAACCGACCACTCGGCCGACCTCCAGAGAGATGGGAAGACTTTATCGTGAAAAGACATGGAGAAGGAAGGCCAGGATACGAAAAGAATGGAATAGAAGATGTATTGTGATCGGCCCAGTCTATACGAGGGCTGAAGGACCAATCGATCAAGATGTGAAAAGCCTTCCCCATACCTCCTCACAGCCTAGAGGATCACCATGGATATTTTCTTCTGTACAGGGGGCCATAATGTAGAAAACAAATAACCCCCCTAAATTAATAAATAATAATAATTAAAACATGTATAATATGCAAAAACTGCTCATACACATGCATATATTATATGTGCATGTCAAGAAAATATGTTAAGAAGAGTAGCTGTTCAAGACACTAACAGTTATCAAACATATTTGAATATATTTATTTACTCTTTATTTGGATTTAGATTTAAAGTTACCATCTGTTTTTCTGGGCACTGAACAGGTTAAAAACAATGTGCCAAAATGCCCAGAATGGCTGGTGTAGGGCAATGATTTTCAACCTGCAGTCCGCAAACCCCGGGGATTCGGAGACTATGTCTAAGATTTCCAAAGGGGTCCACGCCTCCATTTGAAATTTTTTAGGGGGTCAGCAAATGAAAAAAGGTTGAAAACCACTGGTACAGGGTAAAGCCCTTAAGTGACTTGTAATAACACTTAGACTTCTATGTGTCTGAGATACTTTTGAAAACGGGATTAGGCTCCTAAGTCACTTAGATGCTTTTGAAAATTTTACCCAAACTCTTTATCGTAAACAATAACCCCTTCATAATTTTGCACAACATTTCTATTTAAAAAGAACCAGACAATTAATCAGAAACCTCTTGTCTGCGCAATATTAAAAAAGGGACACAGACAAAAGACAGGTTTCAGAGTAGCAGCCGTGTTAGTCTGTATCCGCAAAAAGAACAGGAGTACTTGTGGCACCTTACAGACTAACAAATTTATTAGAGCATAAGCTTTCGTGGACTACAGCCCACTTCTTCGGATGCAGAAAAAGCAAAGTTAAACCTGACATTCTCTTCTATGCTGCTGCTGTGTGGCTTTTTTTTACTTTATTTTATTTGACTGAAGAAAATGTTAAATATAATGTCAATATTAACTTTGAATTTCCTGGCTTTTATTTGTTCATTCCACCAACTTAAATTTTATTCAGATGTAAGGGGTTTAAAAAAATAATAATTGTATTGTAACACACACACACAAAATAAAATTAGCACCTATGATGAGGGGGAAAATATAATTACCAGATATAAAAAGCAGCTAACAAGAACATTCTACATTGAGCATTATCCAGAAAAACTACACCTATGTTGCTGCTTCAATATCACCGAATACTGGGAATTGTCAGAAAAACATCTATTCTATGAATAATAGCCCAACAGTCCCCCAAAGGACATCAGTACATGAGTAAGGAGGAAAAAAAACCTTTGCCAAAATGGTGCTAATGCTCCACTGAAACTTAATTTTATAATTTACTGGCAGTCAAGATGGCAGGAAATAAAATAATTTGCTGTATTCTGCACAACAACCCTCTCCCTCCCTGCTTTTCCTGGGAAGGGTAATTATCCCTAAAGAAAAAAAAAGGAGAAGAAGAAGAAAAAAATACGACATCTCATATTAAGCTAAAGTCTCATCAAGAAGAGAAAGAGTGCCTCATTACATGTAATTACCAGGGAATTAGAAACATCATTTAACTAAATGAGCGAATAATGCTCAGGATATTGAAGAAACTTGCCTGCACTTCTGCAGAGCACTCTAAGTCCCATTACAAAAATTGCACCTCTTTAATGGAATAATTTTAGGCCTTGTCTGCCTTGCTTTAAAAATAAAGAGCCTCAGAGAGGCAGAAAGAGGCTGAAACTACCATAAACAACTGTTGAAAAGAGCTGAAGAGTAGGAGTAGTCTCTACTGGAGACCCTGATTTAAAATGACTCATAATCTAACATAATCATGAAAATTAAACCTGAGGATTTGGGGGTGGCACAAGGTGGGGATGGGGAATGAATTATACTTCTTTAATTGTACTTACTTGGGACTGCTATGTATTTATAATTATATATTACAGATAACAAATGAAAGATTTTAGGTTAAAGGTAACTCTTATAGACTGGAATACAAAGGTTGTGGCATTAGAAGTTAACCTAAAAACAAAACAAATTGTTGTATACCTGCCAGATTTATATTTATTGCCTCTATAATGCAATCATTTTCCAACCATATGAGACTTATCAGGGGATTTCAACACTGGCCATGGTTTAAGGCAGTGTTTCCCAAACTTCGGATGCCGCTTATTTAGGGAAAGCCCCTGTCGGGCCGGGCCGGTTTGTTTACCTGCCGCGTCCGCAGGTCTGGATGATCGCGGCTCCCACTGGCCGCAGTTCACTGTTCCAGGCCAATGGGAGCTGCTGGAAGCGGCACGGGCAGAGGGACGTACTGGCTGCCGCTTCCAGCAGCTCCCATTGGCCTGGAGCAGCGAACCGCGGCCAGTGGGAGCCACGATCGGCCGGACCTGCGGACGCGGCAGGTAAACAAACCGACCCGGCCCGACAGGGGCTTTCCCTAAACAAGCGGCGTCCCAAGTTTGGGAAACACTGGTTTAAGGTAATGCATTAATAAGTGTCCACCTTTTTTTAGAGCTATGGTCTTCAGTCTATCATGTATCTGCTAAATTGATTGGGGTGATGCCATGATGGCAGTATCATGAAACATGTTAAGAAAAAACATCTGGAAAAAAATACTATTTTTGGCAACACCAATAAGTGGATTGATCTGGTACCATAAGAACAAGGGTTCTCCTTACCACATATGAAACCTGGCTATAGGAGTGGTTGAAAGGTCTGATCAAAAGGCCAAATAGAAAGATTCACACTGAGTTCAATGGGCTTTGGGTCAGGTCCTCAATCTTAGGCCTACATCATGTGTGTGCGTATGTGCGTGAGGGGAATGGTATGACACTACAACAAAGTCTACTAAAGGGAGCAAAGCTTTAATTTTACTCACCTAGCAATCCATTCTGGCTGAATCATGGTCATTGGAGAGAGGGACATGGTTAGTGAGTGGAATCTGATGTCATTTAATGTTGAAAGGAAGAGTCTGGGTGGAGTTATGAATCATTAAGGAAACATCCAGATCCAGACTAACACGGCTACCCCTCTGATACTTAAGGAAACATGGTTTGCCAGAATCTAGAAATGTCTGGAAAAAAGAGAATGGCGTCTTGTAACTTGAATGTACATAATACTGACTAGCTCATCTTATTTTTCAGTCTTCTGTGTTTAGTATGGAAATCGTTAGATAGTTGTTTCTCAATTCGAATTGTAGCACATGTAAAAGCTGCTGATCAATACTGTAAATATGTGATTGGTGTTTAGTGATTACAGATAATTGTATTAATTTTTCTTACTCAACATGACTAAAGTTGAAGGAAGTACTACAAGAAATGATTAAATGGACTGAACAAAAATTTGTAAAGTAAAATGGCAAGAGTTGTTAAGTAGCAAGATGAAAAGTGTTGAGTTCATCTAAAAAAATGCAGAAAATGTTTCTTCAAGATTAAATGTGCCACTGAATGAAACTTCAGCATCACCTTCATTTAGAAACAGTCTTTGTTCACCTTCAACTTCCAAACAATGGCATAGATCAATCAGTGATTTATGTTCTGAGAATAACTGAAAGGCAAAGCCTTGAACTTGATAAGAAAGTTAAAACTTTATTTGTACAGTGGTGCTTTCAATGTATTTTTTTTTTTTTTAGAGGTTTTTAAGGTCAGGCTTGACAAAGCCCTGGCTGGGATGATTTAGTTGGGGATTGGTCCTGCTTTGAGCAGGGGGTTGGACTAGATGACCTCCTGAGGTCCCATCCAACCCTGATATTCTATGATTCTATGTAACAGAAAATGAGCAATAAAAAAAATTGGTGCAACTGTCTTAATGTACTTCTCCAGATACATATAAATTCCTGTGTCTACTCCTGGCTGCTCCTTGTAAGGAAACACAGGTGTGTCTGGAGAGGGGAGAATTGAAGGAAGAACCAATTAAATCAACATTGACAACAACAACAGACTGTTAGTTAACACTAAAAAAGACCTGATAATGGCTACACGCATTCATATAGGAAAACATATGTTCCTATCATTGCTACTGATTCCACATCTGAAAAGCATGCCCCAAAATATAATGCCCATGTTGTTGAAGATACCATACAAGAATGCAGAGAAAAAGATAAGACTGAAGGTCTTTGTCATTTGCTCAGGTAATAAAAACAAAATGACTAAGACAAGTACACTTCTCAAGTGCCATTGTCCTAAACTTCTGGCAGGTGGCACCATTTAAACCTCACTGGAAAGAAAAAAAGCAATGGCTAACATAGTGCTAAAAGACGCTATGGACACTCAAAACATCTGCAATCCCTGCCATCCCAATGGCTGCCTGCTTGAAAGAAGGCAGCTGATAAGCCTGCTTCGCAATGACACAGGGAAACTTCCAGAAAGACTGTGGGGGAAATCGTGGCCTCACTGGAGTCCATGGAACCTCAGCCATTGGCTTCAATGGGGCCAGGATTTCACTCTGACTCCCTACATTGACATCCAACTGCCATAAATATGTTAAACTTTATACTGAGCATGAGGATTGATCAAGACATTTGATGCAAGAAGGGATTCTACACAGAGGCAGTCTGACTAACGTAAGTGAAGGGGATTTCAGAGGGCCTTGACTTTAATCAGGTATCTCACTATTTGGTTAAATCCAACCTGTATGTAGACACCCTGGGACTAATGCAAGGAGAGAAGGAAAAAGAAAAAGTGGAGTCGAGACTGTGGGGCTACAGAAGGAATTTGCTGCTGGCCTCGATTTGTATCTTACTGCCTCCTCTCTAATCCCCTGAGCTCCTGGCCCCCACCATAAAAGCTTTTCAAAAGTGTAAATTTGCCACCCTTTACATCTCACGTCTAACCCCCTGACCTACATAAGTAGGTTTTAGGTGTTTAAAATTTAGTCACATCTTTTGGGAGACTGCACATTTCAATCACAATTATGTGCTGAATATTTCATGATATATATCTTTTGTGTATAATTAGGAATAAAAAATTTAATCCTAAAAAGTTGTTTAATAATTTAAACTATTGAGGATTTGATTAAGGGCACTTGGGAAATAGCTGGGGAAGGATTTAATTGTGGCCAAGGGATAAATTCAAGGACTTCAAAGATCATTTTTTTTAAAAAATTTTAACCAAGTACTGTGATTTTAAAAACCAGGATTTAAAATCTGTATGGAACAAGGAATTTCCCCAGGTAAATCCCCATCATTTAATTAGTGGAATAAGACATGAGTTTTTGCATAACAAACCATTTGTCTGAGGTTTGATTTCAAAAGTTTATCTAAAATACTTCCCATAACTGTTCCCTCCAAATTCTCCCTAGCAGACACTAATGTTGTCAGACAGAAATAAAGCACGTTCCTTATTGTACTGCAGAGGCAGCACTCTCCTTCCAGTGATCCTATGCTTAGGGGTTGCTAAGTGAAACCTACAAATGGAACCAAACACTCCTCCAACCAGGGAAGCCAACCAGCCCTCTTTCCTATACATCGTATCTTCTGTTATGGATCCCTGCTTGCTTTTGGATTCCTGCTGATACTTGTGCTAGGAAAGGGAATATTGTCATGCAAAGAACAATTAACATAAGCAGAATATTATTTTCCCCTAACTTAGGATGTGATTCTTGGTATTTCTCCTTCAACAGGATTCTCCTACAAGGATTCCACTGACTGCAACATTACAGACAGAAAAATAAGAAGAGAATAAAACTATTTCCTGCTTTTCTCCTCAGATCAGTTGGTGATGGTGGGATTCAATCAACTGTCAAAATACTCTCACACATAAAGTTCCCTAGATATTTATGGAAAGGGAAACAATCCTTTTTTAGCAACATACACTGGAGTTTCACTCTCAATAGCAAGTGGAGAGCTAGGAGAACAAACCACACTAGGAGAACAAACCTGGAGGAGATTCTGCCAACCTTGAGTAGTCAAAAGTTTCCCAACTGCTATTTAATAACACTCATCTTACAAATAGGAGAAATATTCAGGCTATTTGGGATATTTTATTTTATTTTATTTGTCTGACATCCCTGGCTGATACAGAGGATGAGAGGACAGGATGGGATAACTCTGGAGGCAAGCAAAGCAAATCACTTATATAAAGATAGGAGGATTTTTTCCCTTATCCAAATGACAGGAAATAATCTGTGTCCCCTCAAAGCTCTGAGAGTAGAGGCCTCTCTGTCTCATACCTGCCAAAGCTGCACATTTCTAAGGGAAATACTCCTATATCTTTTCAGCAACTTCTCAGTCACAGACAAGCGTCTCACGGAACAAGCAGCAGCTGCACATGTGGGTGCAAAGCTAAAAAAGGAAGGTGCTTCCAATGACAGCAACTGGCAGCTCTATAGACAGCATATAAAACATTCATATTGGACTCAAGCCTTTGAATTGCTAGTAAGAGACTCCAGAAAATGAGAACAAATAACGTGATAAGAAACTTCTAAATATTCCCCATCTTTCGGCTTCTTTCTTTTGTCTGCTGTTCAGATTATAGCTGTGTAATTTTCTTAAGCTTTACAAAGTGGAATGTGCCGCATGGCCATTTAGGCCAAAATGCAGCAGTTAAGATTTTCTTCTTAATAGTGTTTTTCTTGATGGCCCTTGGTTTGCAGAGCCAGAATTATAATTTTTTCCTCCTACATGGTACTGAATATAATTCCACAGAATTAGAAGAGAGAGAACAACATCTTTCATTTTAAAAAGATAGACTCTAAATGATGTTACACTTCAGCTTCTCCTTCCTCCCTCCCCCCAACCATCCTCTACTATTTCCTACAGCAAATAAGAAAGATAAATCTTAATTTCCTAATGGTCAAATGTGTCTTTTCTTAAATATACCTCAAAATAGTTCCATTGTATGATAATAATTTGCACTTAATACAGCATCTTCCACCCAAGGATCTCAAACTACATAACTAACACTAATATTTCAGCCTCACAATCAATCCTGTGAGGTAAATAAGTTTTATTATACCCATTCTACAGCTAAGGGCAACTGAGGCACAGAGCGAGATTAAGTAACACAAAGTTACACACTAAGTGTGTGACAGAGTCAAGAACGAACCCCATTCTGGGACTTGAGACTCGAGAGAGATGGGTTCAATGCCTGGCTTTGCCACGGACTTCCTGTGTGACCTTATCCAAGTCACTTCCTTTCTCTGTGCCTCAGTTCACCACCTGTAAAATGAGGACAATAATATTTCTCCTCTCTCGACCTTGGTCTGTTTTGTCTATTTAGACAGTAGATACTTCCGAGTAAGGACTGTCTCACAATGTGTCTGTAACAGTGCCTAGCAATCCAGGGCCCCAATCCTGGTTGTGAACTGTAGGTACTCCTGGAATACAAAGAATAAATAAGTAACTAGACAGTCCTCTGCTGTTCCATTCTTCCTCCTCATGGCTGCTTAGTTTATCATCTTATTTGACTTGGACATGTCATAAAATAGCTATGAAAAGAAGACACTTATATTAAATATATGAAAAGAACTGACATGCCCAATTGTATCTAGATTTTGTTTGGAGGTTTTTGGTTCATTTTTATATACCTTCAGAGTCCAAGGGGTTTTGGTGTGATTTAAAAAAAACATGCTAAAGGAAGTGTGAGAAAACAAATTGCAAGAATATGTCAAAGTGTATATTAAATTCCACCATAATATATGTGCTATCAAAGCATAAGGAAAAATATATAAGAAAGGTATGAAAACAAGAGGACATACCAGATGACTGGCTAAAGGCAACAATAGCACCAATCCTTCCTGGAGAAAGGAGATCGTGCCAATCCAAATAATTATAGAGGTATAAATTTATTAGCAGTACTGGGAAAAATCATGATGAAAGCAATTGTCAGTGGATTACGGACAGTTTTAGAGTAGTAGGCAAGGAACAGTGTAGCTCTAAACCAGGCTGAAGTTCCATTGATCAGATAGTCATGTTCCAACAGCTGATGGAAAAAAAGTGAGAATGGGGATTAAAGATCTTTACTCCTTTCATAGACTTCATGAAGGCACTTGATTTGGTTTGGAGGGAAGCATTGTGGAAAGTATGAAATCACGTGGCTCACTTTTCCTCATGTTCTTAAACTGGACATTAAGAATGGTAGGCGAGTCGGAAGGTGCAACACTGGATAGAGTCTCATAGACTTTAAGGCCAGAAGGAACCATCACGATCATCTAGTCTGACCTCCTGAACATCACAGGCCACAAAACCTGTAATTGACTCATAACCTCTGGCTGAGTTACTGAAGTCCTCAGATCTTGATTTAAAGACTTCATGACTTATAGACCATTGTAGGCAATCACATCATACCATCCCCTCCATAAACTTATCAGCTCAGTCTTGAAATAAGTTGGAGTTTTTACCCTCACTACGCCTTTTGGAAGGCTGTTCCAGAACTTCACTCTTCTGATGTTAGAAACCTTTGTCTAATTTCAAATCAAATCTTGTTGGTGGCCAGTTTATAGCCATTTGTTCTTGTGCCAATATTGGCCCTTGTCTTAAATAACTCTTTTTCCTCCCTGCTTTGTATCCCTCTGGTGAATATATAGAAAGCAGTCATATTTCCTCTCACCTTTGTTTGGATAGGCTAAACAAGCCAAACTCCTTAAGTCTCTTCTTTTAAAGTAGGTTCGCTATTGCTCTAATCAGCCTAGTAGCCCTCCTCTGCACCTGCTCCAGTTTGAATTCATCTTTCTTAAACAAGAGAAACAGAATTTCACACAGTATTCCAGATGAGGTTTCACCAGTGTCTTGTATAATTATAACATTTCCTTGTCTCTACTGAAAATTCCTCGCCTTACTCATCCTAGGGTCGCCTTAGCCTTTTTCACGGCCATATCCCATTGGTGACTCACACAGGTCTCTTGCCTCCTCCATCTCCTCCAGGTGATATGTCCTCAATTTATAGCAAAACTTCTTGTTGTTAGTCCCTAAATTCATGATCTTGCAATTTGCACTATTAAATTTCATTCCATTTCTATTACTCCAGTTTTCAAAGTCATCTGAATCTTCTTGTATGATATTCCAGTCCTCCTCTGTATTAGTAATACCGCCTAACTTTGTGTCATCTGCAAATTTTATTAGCACAGTCCCACTTTAGAGGAACTCCACTCGTAACCTCCCTCCAGCTTGACAGTTCACCTTTCAGTATGACCTGCCTTTAACCAGTTCCTTACCCGCCTTTCAGGTCTCATCTTAATCCCCATCTTCTTCAATTTAACTAATAATTTCCCATGTGAAATTGTATCAAATGCTTTACTGAAATCCAGGTAGATTAGATCTACTGCATTTCCTTTGTCTACAAAATCAGTTATCTTATGAAAGAGATCAGGTTGGTCTGGCACAATCTACCTTTTGTAAAACCATGTTGTATTTTAGCCCTGGTACCATTAACCTTTGTGCCCTTAATTGCTTTCTCTCTCAAAATTTGTTCGAAGACCTTGCATACAATTGAGGTCAAACTACTACCGACCTGTAGTTTCCTGGATCACCATTTTTTCCCCCTTTCTTAAAGATAGTACTATATTTGCAATTCTCCTGTCATAGGGTATTACCCCTGAATGTACAGATTCATTTAAAATCCTTGATATTGGACTTGCAATTTCATGTGCCAGTTACGTTAATATTCTTGGCTGGAGATTATCCAGGGTCCCTGATTTGGTCCCATCAAGCTGTTTGACTTCCACTTCAAATATGATAATTTCTACTTTCATATACTCATTAGCCACCCTGCCACTGTCCCCAAATTCCTCATTACTCTTACTAAAAACTGAGACAAAGTATTCATTTAGGTGTTGGGCTATGCCTAGATTATTTTAAATCTCTACCTCATCCTCAGTACTCAGTGGTCCCACCTCTTCATGCCGTGGTTTCTCTTTCTTTCTTCTCTTTTTAAATTTATATGGATAAAGAATCCTTTACTATAGTTCTAATTTCCTTCGCAAGATCCAATTCTGCTTGGCTTTTGGCAGTTCTTACTTTTTTCCTACATTTTCTGACTTCCAAGAGGTGGCTCTCCTTGCTGATCCATCCCATCTTCCATTCCTTGTAGGCTTTCTGCTTTCTCTTTATAACCTGTTTTTTTCATCCAACTTGGTCTGCAACCCTTCCCTATGAATTTTTCCACCTCGATTGGGATACAGGCTTCAGATGGCTTCTGCAACTTTGACTTAAAGTAATTCCAAGCCTTCTCCACATTCAGATCCTTCAGTTCTTCAGTCCAGTCCACTTCTCTAACTAATTCCCTTGAGTTTTTAGAAGTTTGCCCTTTTGAAATCAGGGACCCTAGTTGGTGACTAGGTTCCATTTAGTTTAAACTGAATTAGCTCATGATCACTCAAATCAAAGCTGTCCTCTAGAACCTGTTCTACTATGAGGTCCTGGCTACTCACCAGTACTAAACCTAAACTGGCATCACCTCTTGTTGATTCAGTGACTATTTGTTGAAGAAATCTGTCAGTTATCACATCCAAGAATCTTTGAGCCCTACCATTATTAGTAGCACTTGTCCTCCAATATGTATCTGAGAAATTAGCTTGTGCAGATGACATTGCACAACTGGCAGGCATGTTTCAATTAATGATTATACTCTCCACTACCTTGGAAAATTGATATAGTCAACTCGGACTTACATAAATGCCAAGAAGAGGAAGTAGTTGTATCTTGGAAAAGGGACAATAGATAAAGTTGAAATGCAACAACAGTGAAGTCATAGAACAATAAAATCTGATGTGTACCTAAGAAGTTTTATCAGTGCCAATGGGTCCATTAAGAACGACATTAAAAAGAGATGTGCTTTAGCTACAGGTGCTGAATAGAAGTTGATGAAATTATGGACTGATGAAAACATTATGTTTGGTACCAAAGTGAAAATTTAGCAACAGTATTAACAGTCTTACCAATGGACTAGAAGCAGCTGCATTAAATGAAACAGACATCAGAAGGCTGGACACAGCAGAGATGAGATTTCTTCAGAAATTGGCCGGCATAAAGAGGAATGATTTTAAAACAAATGAAGCTAAAAGGAGAGTAGGCTGTGAAATCAGAGTACTGGATTGGCTGCAATAGTAAAATTTACGATGGTAGGAACACTGTAAAAGACAAAGATGATAGGGTGCCAAAGAAAATAATGTGTAAACAACCAAGCTCAGGCTATGTCTACATTACCGCGGTAAGTCGACTTATGCTACGCAACTCCAGCTACGTGAATAACGTAGCTGGAGTCAACATACCTTAGGTCAAGTTACCGCGGGGTCTACACGGTTTGGCGGGTCTTTACTAGATTCACTAAATCGACCGCCGGTGGATTGATCTCAGAGTATTAATCCCAGCTGTAGTGTAGACCTGCCCTTAGTCAGACCTACAGGCTGCCCATGAATCTGATGGCGGGATATGATTGTACAGAGGGCTGTGAACAGGCTGGGCTTAATGGATGAACTAAGCCATTGACAGGAGTGAGTGGCAATGTCTGTAAAGATGCTTTTGGATGAGAAGAAAAAGATAATACATGTAAGTGTTCCACTGCTAGGAGAAGTGGGTTGAGAATATTTCCTCAAAACCACAAGAGACTCTGAAGATCTATTACACTCTAGTGTTGCTCTCCTATGCTATGCACCCTCACATCTTTCATTCCTATGGCAGGGGGGGAGGGGAAGTCACGCCTAATGTAATCAAAAAGAAAAATGTCGGTGCATCTACAGTCTCATGAAATACCAGTTACACATTCCACACCAGCATCTGCACATACTAGTCATAAGAGCAACTGGGCTGATTGAGTTTTTCAGACATATAGTATATATTTTACTTTAATATTAAGCAACAATATATAACTAAATGCTTTCCAACAAATTATAATTTAAATCTGTCAATTTATTTTGACCCCATAAAGCCGATCATGTTTCATAGTATGTGTTGCATGGCATGGGGACTAGAAGTTTTTTGTCAGTTGCTTATTGACAGAATAATTACTAGTGCCATGGTTATGATTTAAATATACCAAGCCACATAACAGCTGCTTATAGTCTAATCATAAGAACAGATGACTGGTACACAGGGGAAATGGGTTCTACTCCAGCCCTCTACTACTGACTCACTGTGTGATGTTGGGCAAGACACTTAGTGGCCGCTTTTGAAAATTTTGGCCTAATTAGTGTTGCCTTGGGTTTTGGATACCTACCTTGAGACACTTGGGGACAGAATTTCATATCTGCTGAGCAAACTCCTCCTCAATCCTTGTCTCAAGTTAGGCACTCAAAAACTGAGGTACTCAACATTACTGAGCACTTCAAAATTTATCCTTGACTTCCCTGTGCCTCAGTGAAGTAAAATGAGAACTGTTGGGAGCAAAAGCATATTGTAGGCCTGATGGAAGCTTGCTGTGATTTTTAGCAGTCTGTTCTGATAATGTTTAACAGTTTAAACTTGAGTAGAACTGCACGTGTAAGAAATTGCAGACTAGTCATGTTTGTGAGGAAAATAAAAGCTAAAGTAGCCACAAAGCTAAAAGAAATGGGTTTGAACTAACACTAAAAGTGTACTGACAGGGGAGGAGAATAACAGGGAAATGAGAAACTAATACATAGACATAAGAAAAGGTAACAAAAGTTATAAATAAGTCAGCCTAAATAAAGGAAAAGTGAAGCTGTGCACGCCTGGTGCTGGAGGTGACCGTGAGGCGTTGTCCTGACGAGTTTCCCACGTGTGAGTAGCTGATCATTATTTACTAGTGTTTTGCCTTAAAGATTTGTTAGACCCATCTGCTGAGTAGTGAATTTCAGTCCAACAGGAATAACTAACTATATATATATACACATACATACACACACACACACACACACCGCTTTGCACAATATTAATACCAAGGCACTATCAATGGTATTAAATGAACTTAAGCATGTGGTGTGAAGATTTTTCATATTTTAGTTTATAGCAGAGATTAAATTTACCTAGGGGGGGGGAAATGGGGGCACAAGGGGAGAACTTCCGTAGAAAGCATAACCATTTTTGTACAGGTGCATTTTGTGATTGCAACAACAGCAAAACAGAACATTGCATGTCTGAGAAATGGCAAGACTACAGGTCTGCACACAGTAGCCATACAGTGATTATCCTCAAGCACTGACCAAGAGAAAAAGTACACTTAATAGTGTGCTATTGTAACATTCAGGGCACAGATGCCACTTAGCTTCTAATACCATGGCATTATAAGGCTCTTGTGAGAGACAACTTGTGATATATTTTCCTGCAAGCTGTCAGTGATGATGGATGATTCTATTAGAATGACGGCAATGACTCCATGTTTTCTATGAGGCCCTCAACATGCAGCAAGAGGCAACGACTTAAAGACCTTTTTTAGATCTGAGTTCTTCTGATCAGGAGTCAGTATATCTTCTTTGTTCAGCTATTTCTCATATAGGTCAGAAAAGGCTTATCTCATGATTTCTTCGGCTTCCAAATCTTTGCCTTTATCTATATTTCTAGAAGTTAATAAAAGGCAGATTAATCTCCTCCTTATAAAAGAAATGTCTGTATTCTAACTATATATATTCCTGCCTCAAATACTAACACAGCTGTTGTCCTGGACCAATAATGTTTCTTTCTACCACTGTTATGTCAGTTTGTCTAACTGTTTTTCCTTCACACCATCTGTTTTGGTTTCAAGCAACTATATAAAACAAGAAAACCTCCCCTTTCATAGCGGCCCTACCACGTTGGGCCCCAAACACTAAATATAGGTGAGGAATCCTATCAATTGTCATCCCACATATTTGCTTTGGTAACTGTGATGGGCTATGCATGTTAAAATATTCGGATTCATTAATACATAAGGTATAAGCATGGAAGGTACCTTTGTATTTATAAATGGTAAAGAATTTTGCTGGCAGGATCATTGCACCTTGGATTTTCCTAGGGTCTACTTAATTATCCAAGTCAATTTGAGTTCCTCTCATTTTCTCCCCTGCCCCATCTCCCTCCTCCATCGCACCTTCTTCCCTCCCTGCTGCCTCTTCCCACCACCCCACCCCCTTCCCATTTCCCCAACCCACCCCCCTTACCTTGCCCTACCATGGGCACTCACTGTTGTACAGTGACAGGATGGCTCCCAGCACACAGAAAGGGAGCGCGACTGGCACTAGGACCCAGGAGATAGCATCCAGCTGCAGAGTCAGCAGAACAGAGCAACACCCTCCTTTAGACAGGTAGCTCTGCACTCACAGAAAGGGAGGGCAGTGGCATGTAACCCCATTGTCTTACCCGGGGGGGGCACTATGCCCATGGGCACCCCCACCCCAGCGCAGCTTCCTTTTGCTTCTCCGTCATTTTCTGTGGGGAAGCAAAGAAATTCTACGAATTCTGTTCCCTCGCCGTGGTGCAGAATTCCCTCAGGAGTAAGACAATTGGCAGAATACTGACAATCCAGATCCAGTTCAGGTCAGAGTAAACAGAACCTTGCAAACAACTCTACAATTTGTTTGCCTCTCCTGCTCCATAACAGCCCAAGCTTGTTAGCTTTCAGGCGAACTGCATAGCCCACTACCCCATCTTTTGATTGGTCTGTTAATGTGTTGTGGGTTTTTGAATGATTGTAAAGGGCTTCCAGAGCATTGGATGAAAGCTTTTTTTATTGGAGTAGTAACAATTCCACCTCTGGGCTAGAAGCATTTGTTCACAAGATGATTCCATAACCAGACTCTTGGATAGCCTCATACAAAGATTTTTCTGGTATTGGTATGTAAAAATGCTTTGTCAATATGACCCTGCATCCCATTCTGGGACTCTGATGATCCAGATATGGAAGCCATGTGAGTCTGACGTGAATTTTTGAGGACTTACCTGTAATAGGTTTGAGCATTATAGCAGCCCCATGACACTAAAGTGCACTAGCACTTATAATTGATGTTATATTTTTAACTATTTTTCATTAATCAAAATAGGAAATTTCACAGCACAAAGTTTCAAACACTATTTAAATAGCCAGTATCAAAACTCATTGTTTTTCTATAAGGTAAAAGAAAAAAGGATAGTGTTTCATCTTCACCATGCAGAAAGAATTTCCACTCATTAGTTAGCTTCCTAGAGATTTCCTTTGAAAAGATCCAAGAATCAAAAGCAAAACTTGCATAGAAATTGTTCAGACATATTTCAGTAGAGTCAGCATCTGAACTTCTACTATAGATAAGATGACTTTAAGGATGGCATGCAGGTAGGAACACAGGGTTTGGAGTTACCCAAAGCACTGTGTGGCAGACTAACCAATGTAAATGCCATCAACCTAAAAAAAGAGGGCTATTTTTAATGAAAAAAATAATCTGAATGACTGTAAAAGTGACACTTTAGTAATAATTTTCTTGTGTGCATTATATCTGCTTGCTTTACTGACAAAAATGTGGTTAAAAACTCAGTTTAACTAGTATTAGTACTTTCAAATAAGCTTCATGAAAGTGGACTGGATTTTATTCTAGCTTGAATGTGATCAGCAGAATTATTCTATGTCCACTGCAGGTCTCTTGCACATTCCTCTGAAGCATCTGGTAATTAGCCAGTGTTAGAGACAGAATGCTGGTCTGGATGGACTGGTGGTCTGATCCAATATGGCAATTGTTCTGTAGCTATATAGACTGAAGAATCCTGACAGCAATGAGAGACTGAAAGAGGCTAGCTAGACTGCTTGACACCAGGCTGAGTATGCAAAAGCTGGAAAACGATATTTCTCTAAGTCAAGATATGATCAGGAAGATAAATATGCAACCATTTTGCTAATTTTACGGAGTCACTTGTAAATTGGAACTGTATTTTAGTAGTACTATTTCCATATGGGAACTCTTGCTTTTTGGTTTATTCCCCCCCACCCCATGAGCAGCTGAAGCAAGAAGTCTGCCTGCAGCCTAAACCACTGAACAGCACGAGTTAGCAGCAAAATAAGCATGAAATCAGGAGAAAGGGGACATTGCCCTCTCCTGAGCAGAATGGGGGTCTCTTTGGAAGAACTGGATTTCCATTCTAATAAGTTTCCTTTCCCTGCACTTCTTGTGCTGTTCTGTGTCCTCTGGGGTCTCAGGCTGAGCCTGCAACCAAGAGTAGACCACTTTGCTGCAGCAAAAGCCCCAGTCCCAGCCAACTTCCCTTTCTCCACTCTCAATTGTTCCAAAGTATAACTGATTTCAGGCTTTTCTCTGACCATGCAGTAACTGAAGCACTGACAGTCTGAATTTCATGCACTTCACATAGTCTTTGCTTTTCCTTCAAATGGGAAACTTTTCTGCACTAGCCATCAAGTTGTAACTACAGCCTAGGCTTATTTTGCAAGCATTGTAAGAACAGTGATTGAATAATCAACATCCTTGTGAGGTATGTAGCCCATTTTATTTGATGGGGAAAAAAGAAAAAGGTTAAGTGATTTGCCATAGCCCACATCCTCAGAACTCATGTCCAATGATCCATCCTGGAAGCCAGACTGCCACAGAACATGAAAGTTACTACCCAATGCATTTACAGATAAGGTTTTTTGAAAGGGATTTATTGAGCAGTTCAGAGATCACTGGAAGTCCCCAGAGTTAAAAAAATTACAAAATGCAGTAAGTTTGCTTACAGAAAAGAACTAATTTACATTTCAGATTGTGGTTAAAGAAAACATTGATTCTCTGATGTTCTAAATAGAAAAGATATGACAGTAGAGTACAGCATACTGAGGTACATAAATACACAAGGTTTTTGGGTAAAAAGTAAAAGCACTACAAAAAGTTGTTCTTCCCAAAATTATCCTTTAATCACCATTTCAGGTTAGGAGCAGGTAAAGAAATCTTTCATAGAGAAAGGAGATTAAGCTTTTTGCGATAACTTTAAGTAGACCTGAAATAAAAAAAAAGTATGTTTCAACAAGTGACCTTTAGACTTTTTAGAGCATTCATATCTTCAAAATTTCTATACAAAATAAAGATGTTATTAATCCAAAACAGCACAGAAAGGACAACTATTTTACTGTACCAAAAATATGTAGTTGTTTGTCAGAAAGTCATAAGCCTCCCAAATATCCTTTATTTAAAAGGCATTATTTTGCCATGTGTTTAAAATGAAATATCTGCAAATGTAAGATGGTTCACATTAACCTGAGAAAGGAGAAAAAGTCACTAAAAAGCACTACTAACTGAAGCTATTAGGCACAGAGCTAAGGAAAAGTGCTCCATTTTAGGAGCAAACATTGACATGATGCATTCACACTATAGTATTCGGTACTAAAAATCATTCTTAGTCACCAGAAAGCTGGTGTCCTAAGGTTGGCACAAGCAACTTATAAATGTCAGAAAAGCATATAAACCTTGTTAATGTTTTCAGAAATTCATTTAAAGATAGAAACAGGTCCAAATAGATGCCTGTCTAAATGCATTGCAATTACGTTACAATTATTTTCCAAATACACAGATATGCTCTGTCTTTTCTCAGCTCATTACTGACTCAAACAATTTGCCCTTCTGGGATCAATTGTTTGCTAATAAATAATTGTTTACAGTCTCAAAATGATATTAAGGAGTATTCTGATTAGTTTTCCTTCTACAGCCTAATAAGATTCAAAACTAGCTGATTCCCAAGAGTCTAACCTTAACCTCACTGTGTTTAACAGCCCAGGAAACGATGAACCATCTGTTTCAGAAAATAACGGAGGGCCAAGAGGAAATATTGTTTAATTGTAGATTAACCTCCTCATAAGGCAGAATGAAGCATCTACAGAATTAGCAACCACAACCAACAACAGATAGAAATAGCTGAAAACAGCTCTTATCACTGTAAGCCCCGTAACGGTAAGTATTTTAATTTTACCGTACAGTTACTTATTTTAAAAAATCCCAAATTTACCACAAGAGGTGTCATCTTCCAACCAACAAAAGACCTATTGACACCAGACAAACCACTGTGGAACATCAATGGATAAAATACTGTTGATTGCTCCTGCCACAACCATGAAGAGGGGACATGTACAAACCCTCGTCCCACCACAGTTTGAACTTTAGGGGAAGGGAATAAACATCCTTGACTCGAAGGAACTGTAACACTATGCTGCTTCGAATTTGGAGAAGGCATAAGGACGGAATCCCCAAGCTACTTAGCTTGGGTTAGCCCTCAAGGACACACAGAGCTTGCATATTAGAGAATCTTCCATTACTTTTTGGAACCTAAGACTGTAACTTGTGTGTCTGTTTACCTGCTTTAACCTTGTAAATTACGAATTTATTTTTCTTAGTTAATAAATCCTTAGATAGTTTATCATAGGATTGGCTACAAGCACGGCCTTTGGTGATAGATCTAAGGTACAATTGAACTGGGGTAAGTGACTGGTTCTTTGGGGACTGAGAGTAACCTGAATATTGTTGTGATTTTTGGTATAAAGGACCATCTATCACACAGGCTGACACTCCATGTTATGGCTGTTATAGTACTTGAGGAGTTCACAATTGATACTTGGTTGGTGAAATCTAAATATAGAACACATAACCTGTTTGGAGAGGCTCACAAATGTGGGTGCCAACTTCAGGGCAGTCTGTTAAGAAGCAGGGGACAAACCCCAGACACTTTGACAGTTATTCTAGTGTTCTACCCTCAGTGTTACTAAAATAACCATAAAATTGTGATGTTTTAAAACGAGTGTCACTGCATGACAGCCTGTGGAGCAGTGCATTAAAAGAGAAAAAGAACAATGTCAGAGTATCTGTTCCAAAGTGAGATGCAATATTGATTGATTTTAATAAATCACATAATCTTGAGGCTCAACGGGTCCAAAACTCTGGAGAGTGGCTATACCAAATAGGTAGAATAGTAACTCCCAGAACAAAATGGTTAAAACGTAAATACAAAGCAGTTTGAGATTTAGAAAAGCAAAAAACTAGTGAGCAGTGACAAACCTCGAGAACCTTTATAATATCCAGACTGTTAATCCTGTGTATTTAACCTAGTGCCAGATCACGTAAACTATAGAGGTTATTCCAGTGTATAATTCTGTATTGTGATGTCAGTTTTTCCATATAGCTTTCTTTCAAATGGGCATTAACAGAAGCCTATTCTGCCTGGCACCAAAAACATCATTGTTTTCCCTTTGCCAGAAATGGTGGCACAGAGTCTGTTGTTAAAGGGTTAAATACTCAAAATATAAAGAGATTGTTCTCCAAGATACTGAGGATGGGGACCCCTTTACTTGATTTTATGCATTCCCTAGAACCAGTTCAATGCATTTGCTTTGAAGGGGAAAGGTTAGATGTATTATCAGTGTTTAAAGAAAAGATTAATAGTTCAAAGTCTTAAAAATACCATACAGCAACATTTGCTGGAAATGAATTATTCTTGAAATCTTCAACTTAATTTTGAAGAAGTGAGTTAGCAATAACTCCATAGCTTCAAATAAAAGTGCTTATTCAAAAAGAATGGGAGTTTGACATTCTCCTGTTACAAAACAACTAGACACAATTTTAGCCATCAGACATCTATCAACCTACGGATATTGAAAGCTTGGGAGAACAAGATAAAATCAACTCCAACCCTACTGTCAAGCTGCACTATCTACTAGGCATCAATAATGCTATTCATGACTTTAGGAAAATTAATAAATCCTGGGATGAATGCTAGAAAAGGTTCAAATACAGGTAAAGCAGACTCACTTGGGTTTTGTTTCTGCATCTGTCACTTGGCGAATGAAGATACCATCTTCAGGATGTTCAATGTCATCCATTTCATACATATATGACGATGCTATTGCAAGGGTGGTTCCATCATTACTAAAGGCAAGCGATGCTATGCTGGTGGGATACCGGTGGAACTGGCACAGTCGCTTCTTATTAAATGGATCCCAAATGTTTACAAATCCATCGGAGCCACCTACAAATGGATTTTGGAAAAAAACAGAGTTAAGATATTGTAACTGGAAGAAAACCAAACCGTTATAGAATTTAATGCAACCAGACAGTGACTAACGCTATAATGAATTATTTTGTCATTTGTCCAAGGATACTATGAAGCAGTTTTGTAACACAGAAGAGTCCACAATTAATGTGTTAAAGAAATAAACCTGTTAAGGTTAGGTCCCACTGCATCAAAAGAAAAATTACAACATCTTGTTAAAAGCATTAAGTATAGTGTATCAAATGTGCCAGTAACAGCTGAAACCTCTTAATTGAAACCTAACAAGAACTAGATGTACTTAAACATCTTTAGTACCAATAATGTTATACAACCTGATAAGTATCTACTGTACCTGTAGCAAATGTGTTGTGGATGTTATGGAAAGAAATGGCATTAACTGGATAAATCTGCTCGATATTATTCTCCTTTAATCTGTGACATTTGAATGCATACTTCTTCTTCTGTATTTCAGGACTTGGATCCAAATATTCTACTGCAACGCGGCCTTCAATAGAGCTTAAAACATAACCCTGCCAAAAAGAAAATAAATAAATACACCTATTGTCAGATTTATATGCAGAAGTTTTGATAACTATGATTAATCTTATACATTTCTAGAACCAGACACAAGAAACACTTTTCACAAAAATTTATGAATATTTGCTTTCATGTTTATGGTTCCCATGTATACAACTCAGGGTCCATCCACACAATTTAATCATTCAAAAGTCACAGGAGAAAAAGCTTTCCTGCAACTTCAACTGCACCTCAAATAAAAGCTTGGTGAGTCTAGAACTGGTCAGCAAGTTACAGAGTTGAACACTCCATATCTGGCCACCTGTCCCAAGCACCCTACTGATCACAACTTTCACAGAAACTCAGAGGGTGACAGGTCATATTTCCAGTATATTATTTCATTAAAACTAGTTAGGTTAGCAACTAAATTCACAAATGCATTCAACTAAATGTACAAAATAAATCAGAATAGTAATTTCAAAGCATGCCACTTGCACTCCAAAAAAGCATCTGCTTCTCTACCTAACTATAGTACTGGCACATAGCAAATTTAAATAACTCTTTTTTCTGTAACTCTGCCATGGGTTTAATATAAAAGTTTCTCACAAATAGGAAAATAATGAGGCTTACCTGAAGCAAAATTATTTAAATCCCAAACTACAGTATAGTCTGAAGTGTCAAGTTGTAACTGGATCACCACCACAAGTATCAGAGATAGAAAAATATAGCTTTCTAAACTGCTGGGGGAATTCTGCGCCACTGCATGTGCACAGAATTAATGTCCCCCACAGATTTCTTTGCTTCCCCACAGAAAAATGACTTTCTGACAAGGAAGCAAAGGGAAGCTGCAAGAGCAGTCATACACCACTCCCTAGCTGTACAGGTACATCATTTCAGGCACCTGGAGCAGCCGGCAGAGAGGTAAATCACCACAGGGCTGGGGATACCCTAGCCAATGGCTCCTACCCTGAGCCAGGAAGCTGCTAGTCTCGGCTGAGCTGGAGGCAGGAGAGGACCTTCCTCTTCCCCTGCAAGGAGTGGCTGGGCTGTGTCAGACCCACCCCCAGAAATCTCTCCCAGCTGCAGGAAGCTCAGCATCCTCCCCTGCTTCCTGCCCCCATCACTCCTCAACTGCGGGGGAGGGGTCACTGTATGGGGAGCTGCTCCCCCATCCGCCCAACCCCCATGCATCTGGTCCTCCCATACCCAGACACCTCTGCCAAGCCTCACCCCATACACCCAGAACCCCCCAGCCCTCCATACTCGAACCCCACCCCACTGAACCTCAACCCCTGCATCTGGAGCCCCCCTGCCTCTGGACCCCCATCCCTGCACCCAGACCACCCCCCCACTGAGCTCCCTGCACTCAAACCCCCACCCTCCTGCACCACCCTGAGCCCCCACATCCAGACCCCCACATCAGACCCTCACCTAGCTGCAACCAGACACCCATCCCAAGCCCCACTCCCCCAGCACCCAGACCCCCTGCTAAGACCCCACACCCAAACCCTCCGCTGAGCCCCAACCACTTTCACCTGGAAGTCCCTGCAAAGTCTCATTGCCCCTACATCTGGAACCCCCCACCCCCCCACCACCAAACGAGCCTCTGGGCATCCAGATCCCCCCACACCTAGACCCCCCACTGAGCTGCCACCACCCAGGTTGTCCCACACAAAATCCTTTCACCCCACACTGAGCCCCTCCACACTTGGATCCTGCCTGGTTGAGCCTACCTGCCCCACACCTGGTGCGCCTTTTTCTACTCATACTAGCTCTAGAATGAATAACTAGGCCTCCCACTGCATGTATTATCCAGCTCTCACTACCTTGCACCTGAAAAGTTTGTTCCAAATTGTTCCTTGCTTTCCACTCCAGGAGCGCTGCAGAGGCACCCCATTAAACCCTTGGGAAAGGAATGATGGAAGGAAAGATGACCTTACTTATTCTTATGCAATTCCCTCTGGCATACAAGGCATGACCTTCAAAGACTCTAGAGGAAACCCAGTAGAGTAAGGTGTCAAAACAGTGATGGAGCAAGTAGTAAATAAGCTTACAACAATTTTTAGTTAAATATGCTGCATAATACTACACTTATCTATAGCCCAGGCCACGCTATTGTTGCAGAATTGAGCACCTCTTGAGGAACTGATGGCATATATGCCTAAAAATCACACAGCAACAGTAAGTCTTCTCTTCTCTCTCCTTCTCTGCCTCTTTTGCTATTTTGGAAAGGCTTAATTGTCAGTGTTCTGATGCATTAACTAGCACCTTTTAAAAAGGATGATTAAGAGGGGAAGATTAAGAGAAGAAGAGTGAGGATAGCAAAGAAAAAAGGGTTGGGGCATTTTTAAGTAACATTTTAAAACTACACCAGTGTTTGCTAAAGAACATGGGAACAAGTAGCTCAATATCGGTCATTAATTTTGAGAGATTAAACTATGAATTCTTCAAGTTAAATAACTTTTTAAATGAGTAAAAAAAATGTACTGAGCTGAGTAAGAAATCAACGCATATCCATTTTTGCTACAGAAGATTAAGTTATCTGAATCAGGGATAGAGTTACTGCACAGCATACATACCTGCTTGTTTGGGAATGCTCTGATGCAACGGGTCTGATACTTCAGACTTGACTCTCTTCTTTGTTGGACATAACCCATGTTCCGCAAATCCCATACCAAAACTCGACGACCTGCAGTCCCCACAATAAGTCTATCTCCAGACACAGAGAGAGTGTACACCTTTTCAAAAGAAGTTTACAAAAATATTACTAGTTTGATTAGCCTGGATATCCACCTTTTATCATCAAGTGATGAATTAAGTGGAACATGCAATTAAAAAACAGATGACCTCTGCAATTAAATATAGCTATAGATTTTTTTTCTTTTTTCAGCCTGTAATTTAAGTGCTAGATGAGTTGCAGTAGTCTGTAGGAGCATAGCTGATCTGGCAGTACACGACATGAAGATGCAAATTCTACCTTAACTCTGAGCCTTAGTGCATACCTTAAAATGCAGCTTAATATCGTAGCATTGTATATGCAGAATTGAACTTTGTGCTGTATTTTAACTAATATGTACATATGACATTTCAGGCTTTAATCACTTAGTCAATTTTATTCAAAATTATCTTATTCCTTATCTCAGTGAGATCCACACAACAAGCCAAGTTTGATATTTCTGCCTTCAGCTACTGTGTTACCCATGTGCAGAATTTCTGAGTAAAAAGAGAACGTTTCTTTACGTACATAAATGGAAAATTTCAGACCAAAAAAAGAAATTTGCAAAAATTATAAGTAACTGAAAGAGAGAAAAGGTTATTCAAATTGGAACTCGTCTTTACTTATAATGTGCACAAACCTACAGCCACTATCATATTAACCCTGTAGAGCAATAACACAGTACTCTACCAAATATTTTCCTTTTATTTTCTTCCCCTTTATAATCCCATGTTTCTTTAAAAAAAAAAAAAAAAAAATCCTCTCTCAGACATGAGCTTTGTTAATCAAAAGGGAGTATCGTTAAGGGATATGCTGCCAAGAAAAGAAATATTAAAACCTGTTTTCAGAGATGTTGAGCAAGCACAATTCTAAATTAAGTCAATCAGAGCAGAGCTACTTGGCACGTCTGGAGAAAAAAAACAAAAAAAACAGAGCCCATGAAGTGCAATGCTACTCTGATAAATGACATCATAAGGGTTCATGTTTATTGTTTCCTCAATAACTTTCACAGAATCTTTTAAGTTTGCAAGAGATTGGGTTTCTAACTACTAGAGATGTCACAACATCAGTAGGGTAAAACTAACCTGTCTCACGACGGTCTAGTTTTACCCTACTGATGATGTGTTGTTGCAATAGTATTCCTGCTCAGTACGAGAGGAACCGCAGGTTCAGACATTAGGTACTAGAGATGTGTACACTCAACCTGGGATCCGAAAAAAATAAAATAAAATCAAGCTTGGGTTTTTTTTTTTTTTTGTCTCCCATTGTCAGTACAGATTCTGCAATCAGAATTCTGCGATCAGAATTCAATTAAGCATTCTGATGACGCATAGCCAGGACAAAATCTAGCTAACACACAGCTGTGCTGCTGCCACCAGAATGTTAGTAAGAGTGGCAAGTAGTAAAAACAAGGTTTTGCTAAAGCAAATTAACATGGCTAAATATATAACATTCTACTTATGTTGTCAGCCTCTCATTAGAACTAAAAAAAAAATTAAATACATTTTTCACCACTTATGCGGTTTAATTTTGACATCTATTTGTACAGTAAAACTAGAGAAGTCAACTTTATTTTCTGGTTTCGTGTACTACCCATGATGCTGCTGAGTTTTGCTAATACCGTAAGGAAATGCTTAAATAAAACCAATTTTTCATTTAATTTAATGAACACATTTCCATATATGTCAGGGTTTGTAAAAGTGTTTTTACAAAACCATCTTTGGTCCTAAACTACCTGACATGATCTTTCTATGTATTATGCTACCTACATTCAGGCACGCTGTCTTGCTAATTAACTTTGTTTCTAAAAACATGCTTGAATATTTGAAATTTGTTCTCGTTTTTTAATGGATTGGCTCTCTAATGTTCAGTCTACCTAAGATTTATCAGAAATTTCTGAAGAAATCTAATGGCCCAATCCCACTTGTCTTCCTTTTATGAAGAGGGCAAGAAAAATAGGAGCACAAAGCCAGGACAAGCATTTGAATAAGATTTAGTTTTAAACATGAATTAAATACTTCCCAATAGTTTTATAGGACAGTCAAGAAACTACTCTGCTTCAGATTGTATAATGAAAAGAATTTAATAGTCTACATTTATACTGACAATCACAAGGAGTTATGCATTTTAAATAATGATCATTTTTGACTATTGCATAAAATTTGATGCAGGTATAAACAGACATTCACACAAACAATATAAATTTTCACATACAAAGGAACAACCACATTAAGAACGTTAAACATCCTAAATCTTCTTTACAAACTGGTGTCACACCTGTATAATAAGCATTCTTTCTACACCTCGCAATCATAAATCAAATGAAACCACTACCATGTAGTTGACTAGATGTATTCATTTATCAAAGACAATATTTAAAAAGTGACATAATGAATCTTGCTGAACCAATAAGCAGCTTGATTCAGTGTGGCTGTCCATTATACGATATTCTGTCAGCAATTTATCATAGTTCTTTACACGCTACATACAACTATAAATAAAAACTAGAAATAATGCAATTATTCTATTCAGAATAAAGTTCTTACCAGAAGTAGATTCAACTGTGTTGTGGCAAAAATAATAGCTATTTAGATGCAATGTGGAACATACTGATAGCTCTAACTACAACTGGACAACATGTATAGTCTAAAGAAATGGATGAAATCAACAGTAATGCAAAACTGTAAAGTGTTCTTTAAAATTAGCTACCATCTGGTTATGAAGATAGAATGATATGATATATATAATCTCCATGTATATCCACTGAGACTGTTGCCTAGAGTGAAAAGGTTAGCATTCTATGTGACTAAAGCTTACAAGGCCATATTTTATTCTTTTCTTTCTACACTTGTCAGCAGCAGAGTTGCATATTAATAACAGCAAAGAGATGGCAGCATGTATTCTGTGCTAATGCTGACTAAAATTCAACTCATCACAAAAATGATTAAATGATTTAGTCCCATCTTTCACACAAAGTAAATTTTTCTTTCATATACTAATTTCTCCCACCATCCAATTTTCTGCACATCATACCAAAAAGTCAAAACTACTTGGGGCTTTGGTCTGTAAAATCCCAGAATTTGAACAGCAGAGGTGCAGCAGATCACTACCGGGGCACAGTGGTAGAATTGTTTGGGGAAGTTTGCACAGCACATCCTTCAATACATCTCACTGAAGCCAGTGATATTAGTCCTACTTTCATGAGCTCTACATTTTCTTCAAATTTGTCTCGATGTACAAGAATTTGATTTGTTTACCAAAGACTACAAAAGACGTGTTGAGAATAAAGTCCTACTTTCCTAATGAAAGCTGGAATCCTTAAACTAAGGATTACTGTACTAATCTTCACAGACTAGCTAAGGACTTATACTATACACAGAACACTATACACCAAAGCATATGTTTCCACTTAGCCCTGGTCTACACTACAAAATTATTGCAGTATAACTGTTACTCAGGGGGGTGAATAATCTACACCCCCTGAGCGATGTAGTTATACCGACCTAAGCATTGTAGACAGCACTATGTCGGCAGCGCAGCTTCTTCCACCAACATAGCTACCACCTCTCGTGGAGGTGGAATTATTAAGCCGATGGGAGAGCTCTCTCCCGTCAGCTTAGAGCATCTTCACCAGAAGCACAACAACAGCGCAGCTGCTGTAAATTTGTAGTGTAGACTTGTCCTCAGTGGTTATTTCTCATATATCAGCTAACATACAAGTTTCAGATCTTATAACAGCCATAGTGTCAAGGCAGAACATTTCCTCAGGGCCCTTGACAGTGACACAAGACATCCTCTCAGCCGGTAGACTAACTAAAAGGAAATGTTGGAGGACATTCATTCTTAACCAGTCACTGGATGCATTATATATATAGTTTAACAGATGATAGTATACAGTTAGTATTAATGTATATAATAGTTATTGTATAAATACAAACCTTTTCAGGTTGAGAGAAAGTTCCTGCATTGCAAGGAGTTCTGGGATCCCACAATTTGACTGTCTGATCCCAACTTCCAGTCACCATTACATTCACCTCTGGACAATATTCAACACATCTGATAGGAGCATCATGCGCGCCAACTAGATTTTCTACAAGAGAATAGATTTATATGTAACTTTACTGGTTCCATTAAAATCCACAATTTCTTGAATGAAAAGTGCAGAACAATATTCATATAGAAGTAACAAACTATAATCTGCCATTCACTAATGTGTTGGCATGCTGAGATATCTTTTAAAGAGTGCTTGGTCTTCTGATCTTTGCAATCAATACACTTTTTAAAAGTGTTAAATGTAGACGGTCTAGATACCAGCTGAGATTTTCAAGGGAGCTTAAGGGCATTAGACAGCCATGTGGAGATTTTCAGAGGCACAAAGGGGCGGTAGGTGCCCAACTGTGATTGACTCTCAGTGGGAGCTGAGCACCTAAATCTTAGGCTCTTTTGAAAATCTCAGACATTGACTGTGTATTACAAAAGTTTAATCAACGTAAGTGTAGGACAGCCATATTAACTCAGGGCTTTGCCACTTGTTAGTAATTAGGCACTCCTAACAAAAGGCGACAATGAAACGGTCATAGCACACCATTATTCATTTCACACTACCTACCACATAATACAGAAAAACAGTATGAGGTTTTTAAAGTTGTATTGGTACTCTCTCTATAAAACCTGGCTCCTTTTGTTACCCTAATTCAAACATCTTTGAACAGAAAGGAAAATTGTAACTAGTAAGATTATAGAAACTTCTAGAGTTCCCTTAAATAGCCTTCAGTGACATAAGGTCCCATTCTGAAAAACCTTCCATGTGTCCTGCTGGAAAGCTGGGAACCACTCCTTCCCAATGTCACACTGCACACCTCCCTATGTCATGAGAAGCCAAATCTTAATCACATTCCTGGAACAGGACTCAATATTGCCCATCTTCCTGCAACTCCAACAAGGGTAGTTTGGAAAATAAAGGGGGAAGAAAACATTTTTCTGGCAGGTTCCTTTTAAAAGGAAAATGGCAAGCTGTTTGACATTGCTTAGAAGTTTGAATGTTCCCTCACAGAAACTGATTAGTAGGCAGAGTGCATGTGAGGCCGTAAAGGGGGAAATGATAAAATTGCATTTAACACAAGTACCACCACGACAGGTGGCATGCACGCATATACTCATTAAATGTATAAAACTGAATGTTATTATAGAGTTGAAAATGTAAACATCAGACAAAAGAAAAGATTATGGTTATTGTAGGCTAAGCTGGTACCACAAGTAACCTTAATTTTGGCATTTCCTAACTTTTGTGTGCTTGACTTTGCAACCTTAATAACGTAGGGTTTTTTGGTATATATGTCACTGCACTGCACATATTAATGCAGTGGTATGAAGCCAGTGGATAAATAACTTTATGCAGCTCTCTTGAGACCATAGATTTCATTCTGCTTAGAGAAGAACAGGAGTACTTGTGGCACCTTAGAGACTAACAAATTTATTAGAGCATAAGCTTTCGTGGACTACAGCCCACTTCTTCGGATGCATATAGAATGGAACATATATTGAGGAGATATATATACACACATACAGAGAGCATAAACAGGTGGGAGTTGTCTTACCAACTCTGCTTAGAGTTGTCCATGGCTAATTAAAGGTTTAATTTATCTAATACATGCACAAAGTATATAATAATGTATGAAAGTAAATGGAGCTTCTCCCATTATATCTGCGACTGCTTTCTAAAACACTAAACTTAAATACAAAGAGAGTTCATGAATCAAACAGCTTTTATTCTTTAAACCCATATCCACCATCTAAAAAACCACAGCCATATATTTATTTGAATTTTAGAATTATAAATTAATTGAAAATAAACAAATTCCACACATTATTTGTTCACTTAAAAATCCTCTATTACAGTATTCGGCCAGCTTACCTTGGTCCGTGTTCAAATCATGCATTTTCAACTGCTGATCTAATCCTCCACTCCAGGCATGTGTAGGATCCTGTGAAGTAAGAAATTCTGCTTTATTGTATATGTTCAGTTTTCTGGGCTTAAATAAGTTAGGTGTCGAGGTGTCACACTTAACCTCCTGGGCACACTCCAAAGTACCTCCTTTCTTGCTGGAAATTAATAAAAATGGAGATTCATAGGTAGAGGTGGTGGAGGTTAAGGTCCTGAACCTACAATCAGATCCACACAGGTAGATCATGCACTCATTCAGAACTTCTGAAATCAAGAGTCTGAGAATATTTTGGAATGAAAGGGTTTTACAATATTAGGTGGAGTGCTTTAATTTCTGTAGAAGAAAATAATAATTAATTAGAAATTGCAATTTGATATATTGTACAAATAAACTTTATTTTTTCCATTTTCTATCTGAATTAGTGACACGTGCAGATTCTTCAAATGACTGTCAACGCAGGTTAATCGTCCTATTAACTTCTGGTGTGTCCATGTACAAGGGGTACCATGACCTCCCATGCACCCTCTTGTAGCTGAGTGTGGCATTGAGGTGGCCTGCTTCAGTTTTCCCCTGTCAATGAGAAACCAAAGTCTACTTGACAGCAATACCTCTTCCTTCAATAAAGCCTTCTGAAAGGAGCATTTGTATAACGGTATTAAGGCTCTTACTTCAGAGACCAGATAAACGAAGTCCCAAAAAAAAAGTCTGTGGGGTCTAGCAGCAACTCCTTCTGCTGTATAGTCTCAGGCTTCTCCACTGCCACAAGAGCTTTTGTAGTCTTGTTCAAGGTCTCTCCTAGGTCTCCCTACCTGGAGAGCTTTTGCCTAGTTTAGGTTCCCTGGGAGCTCCCCTCCTACAGAGCCTCCCTTCTCCTCAGAAACTTCCCCAACTGAGTTCTCCAAAGCCTTTTATTAGGCCCAGATGCTCCTTAGTCAATTGCCTTCCAGTTATTTGGGCCCTGTCTATACTACACAGTGTGTTTTGTCAGCAAAAGGCAGCTTTTGTCGACTAAACAGTGGAGGTGTATACACTAAAATGCTCCACCTGCCAACAAAATAAAACCACCTCAATAATAGGCACAGAGCTTTTTGCGGCAAAGTTAGATTGACAAAGTGTCAGCATAGACGCTGTGTTCATCACTTCATCATAACTGGCCTCTAGGAAGTATCCCACAATGCCCACCGTGACCACTCTGCTCACTGTTTTGAACTCCGCTGCCCTGCATCCAGCTACACAGGCAAGCGCCGCTCCCCTTTCAAAGCCCCAGGAAGTTCTGAAACTGCTCAGTGTGGAGAGCTCACATTAGACTGCAGTAGTTGGCAGACAGGGCAGGCTGCTGCTGCGGGAGGTGGGGAGAGAAGAGAGCAACTGCTCTGCTGTGCGGAGCTGGGGAAGCAGGCAGGGGCTGATGTTAGGGTGTCCTCTCTCTCCACCGGTGTAGCAGTCTCTGCTGAGCTGGAATCTGAGGACAGGGGAACACCAGCTGACTGTGCACCAGCTTCTGCCTCAGGATTGATTGCTTCCGGCTGCTGTCTAAACTTAAAGAGACAGCATGCCAACACACACACTCTCCCCAACACACACACTGTCTCTCTCTCACACACACTCCTTGTTACACACACACACATCTGTGGGCTTCTTGTGTTAGTGTTCAGCAGTGTCAGTTTGGTCATATTAACAAGAGCTACTTTAAAAAGTGATTTTAAGTGTTACTTTTCAGGCACACACAGCAATTATTACAAGGTTCATAGCACAATTCAAACAAACAATGCTAGGCTCAGCATACTACAGCAACACACATTACTGAAGCTCAGTGTTAATATGCTCCTTCAAGGCATCCCCCAGCGAAATTGCCCCCCCGTTGGGCTCCTCTATTCATCTTCTCCTCTTTTAGTCCCTCCACCTTGTGATGTGCTGTGTGCCCATCCACTATAGCTGCAGACCAACTATTTAACAGTGCAGTTCCTCAGTTTATTGTCCTGTTCTGGAAAGTTAAGCATGAAGGCAGCTAGTAGGTATATGTGAGAAGAATAGAATAGAATAGAGGCAGCAGGTCAGTCTCTCATTGCAAATCAGGGCATTCCTATATCAACTGCAGATGGTCTCAAAGGGCTGTTATGGCAGTCAGGGATTACCAGAATGCAAGAGCTCCCCACATCTATGTCCCACACCCTGCAGAAAGACAGGGTGACAAAGGAACTCTGCATTACTAGACCATACTGTACCAATGCTGCTACGCTGCTGTAAGATTGTTCATGTAGCTGCTTTATGCTGACAGGAGAGAGATCTCCCATCAACATAATAAAACTACCTCCAGGAGCAGCAGTAGCTATATCAGCGGGAGAAGCTCCCGCCGACATAGTGCTGTGCACACTACCACTTATGCGGGTGAAACTTATGTTGCTCAGGGGTGTGGCGGTGTAGACATGGCCCAAGTGACTCCCCAGGGATGATCCTGTTATGTCTAGATAAGGCATCTTTAATGCAGCTTTGCACACCAGAGAGTCTGAAGCAGCTCTAGCATATCTGAGGCTCAGGGGCTAAATATTTAATAACAGATGGTAAAGTTGATTTGCTTTTTAAAGCAATTTTTAATAGTTTAAAAAACAATTTTAGAATATGAATAATGTAACTGAGTTTCAGTATTGTTACAACCCCTCAATATTACAGCAAGATCATTGCCTCCAGTTGGTTCTGGCAGGCCCAAGGCCATCTGCCCTGAATTCACATCTGTCTGAATGTTACCTAAAAGAAGCAACCAAGATCACTGAGACAAAAACTAGAGCTACTTTCTCTATATTTCAGTTTGTTGGCTTTGTATATGATTGCACTTTCTGCATAATCCATTTCACTACAATCATTTACCTCTGTTTGTATGGATCTTTGACACAGCGATAGAAAGAATACATTTTAAAAGTCAAAAAACTACAAAAATAGTAGGGGCAATTGTAGCTTTTTTACACTTTTAAAAAGCGGACTGCATTTCAAGCAGCCACTGTCCCCTTTAATTTAAGAGATTAAAGTACTCCCTTTGTAGCTTTGGTATATAACTGGAATCCAACATAGACAAGAGGACATACTTACATAAAATGCACAGTCGAGCACTGCTCCTGAATGTTGATACTTGAGTCTCATGGTGTTGGCAGGAACATCATAGAGACGGACAGAAGTATCCCAAGATGAAACAAGCAGAAACTGAGATGTATTAGGACTAAACTTTACGGATGAAATACCATCTTCTGGCGGTTGGTTTAATTTAAATTCGTTTGATCCAGTCATCTGAATTAAGATTATAGAAAAGTTAGTTGTCATTACAATAATTAATAGGAGTTAGAAGTGGCAAGTTTGTGGAATAGTCAATACATCTAAAAGCTAACAACATACATAGGAAAATTGTAGAAAATAGTTCTGTTTATTATTTTATAGCATCTAAATGTGTGCTAGGCACTACACAGAAATCAAAGAAAGGCATAGTCCAGGGATGGCCAAACTGTGGCTCGCAAGCCACTTTTGCCATTAAAGTGCAGCTCATGGAGCCCCTCACGCCCCCACCTCATTCTCCACCTACCAGACTAGGGGTGAGGAGCTCAGGACTGCCTTGCAGTGGGGTAATGGCTTCTGCCCAGCGCAGAGGAGGCTCTCGGGGCTTCAACCCCACTGGGCACACATGCCGGGGCTTCAGCAGGAGTGGGGCTGAAGCCCTGCGCCCCACTGAACACCGGAGGGGGAGAGGAGGGGCCTGAAGCCGCAAGCCCCAGCAGGCACCTCCCATGGGGCTGAAGCCCTGGGCCCCGACAGGTGTGCCCCAGCTCTCAAACTTCTGAAGATTGTCATATGCAGCTCGGAGAGTTATTAAGTTTGGCCACCCTGGCATAGTCCCTGACCCAAACTGCTTGCCATCCAAAGCTTTGATCCTTAAGTATGTGCATAGTCCTCACTGAATTCACTGGGTTCAAAAAAGAATTGGATAAATTCATGGATAATAGGTCCATCAACAGCTATTAGCCAAGATGGTCAGGGATACAACACCATGCTCTGTGTGTCCCTAAACTTCCAGCTGCTAGAGCAGCGGTTCTTAAACTGGGGGTTGGGACTCCTCAGGTGGTCACAAGGTTATTACATGGGGGGTCGTGAGTTGTCAGCCTCCACCCCAAATCCCGCTTTGCCTCCAGCATATATAATTGTGTTAGATATATAAAAAGTGTTTTTAATTTATAAGTGGCAGTCGCTCACAGAGGCTTGCTATGTGAAAGGGGTCACCAGTACAAAAGTTTGAGAACCACTGTGCTAGACGCTGGGACTGGACGACGGGATGAATCACTCAAAAATTGTCAGGTTCTGTTCATTCCCGCTGACACTGGTCATTGTCAGAAGACTGGATATTGGGCTAGATGGACCTGACCCAGTGTGGCCTTTCTTATGTTCTTATAACATATAGAAGTATTTTCAAATTCAGGGATTAAATATCAGGTATGACAGAAGTGCTAATCAATAGGGATTGAATAGGGCAAAAAAACAAGTTTTACAGCAGCATAACTCAATTTAAGCACCTGCACATTATGGTGGTGCTGGTAAAGTTTTTTTTTAAGCTTCTCCTTCCCACACAATAAACATAAAAAAATAAGAGTAAATATCCTTGCCTCACTTATTGTGGACACCCCAGAGAAGGTAAATTTTGCAGAATTTAAATAAGGTGTATGAGTAGCTTGGTGGACCATCAGAGGAAGGGCATGCCACAAATACATAGGAGGTTGCATAAAAAAAGTAACAGGAGACAAAGACCAGCATCTTTGATAGAATGGAGGGCAATACCATACTGTATTGTCTATTGGAAGAAAACTACCAAAAAAGCCGGAAAAAAAAAAAAAAGAAGTCACCGATTGTAGTCAAGTATACAAAATGCTTCAAAAGCTGGTACCATTGCCATAAGCTTCAAGGGTGTTTAGTTACACTATTTATAAGAGCAATTCTAACTTGTCTACACTACTGCTCCAATAAGTTCTAAGACCGTTTTAATTTTTTGGTAATTTCCATAGTATAGACAGTCAGATAAGTAGAGAGAGACAGTTATGTAGGTAGGCAGCGAAGAGGAGGTCAGCGAGTCTAAATTTGATTCAGTGGAGAAGAGTCAGAGATTCAAGGTACAATCAATGGTTTATGAAGATAATTTTAGCAGCTACATTTTGGGTAAACTGAATATGGGCTATGTAGATATCAGGAAACCCAAGGAAGAAGTAGTTGCAATAATCAAACCAAAAGATGAGGGAATGGACAATACTTTTATCTGTTGGGGAACAATTGGATCTTGTGAATACTGTAGCGTAGATGAAGAAACAGCAATAAGTTTTAATACCTCAGATAGCTTAATACATAAACACACATGTATGTATGCAAACACTACACTTTCTAATCATTTATTAAATAAATATCCTTTGCCAGGGGAAGGGACACCAAAAGATATTTCCTGAAAGAGGGACTGATTTGTGTTTAGACTCCTTGGAGGGAAGGAAATGGTAAGACTGGGAGTTATTTGGGGGGGAAGGAGACAGGGAGAGTGCTTAGAGACTGTTTTGAAGTAGAGAAATTCCTGGGGATGGGAAAGCGTGTTGAGGCTGTTTGAGGAAGGGAGCTTGGGAAGGCTGTTTGGGGGTGAAACACTGGGCGGAGCCGAGAGCACCCAGGATGGGATCAGAGGGACCATGTGCAGAGGTTGGGGGCACTCAGGATAGCATTTGAGAGCTGTGTGTGGAGGTTGCCAGGAAGGCTGAGGCTAGACTGGGGGACCACCCAGGATGGGAAGGGGAGAGGGTGCCCAGGCAATGGGACAGGGGGCCTGTCAGCATGCAGGATGCAATGGGGGGCGGGAAAGAGGGCATCTCCAGAGACTGAAGCTGGGAACCAGAAGGCCCGCCCACAATTGAGGGTGTGGGAGCACAGGCTGGGGACCATGGGGAGAGAGGGGGGAGGTCCTGCCTGGGACGAGAGGCAAAACCTAAAAGGGCGTGCACCCAAGATAGGAATCGGGCAGTGTGCAGAAGCTGGAACGACCTGCACCCGAACAGGAATCAGGGGGTCAGGCACCTGGGACAGCACTGAGGGGTCATCTGCAGAGGATGGCAGGAGGCACAAGGGAGGCTCTGTGTGAAGCTCAGGAATGTCAAAGTGCACCTGGACCAGCAAGTGTGGAAACTGGGGGGCAGCCCCACCCATCCCAGTGACTGGATTGGATGGGGCCACCTGTAGAGGCTGAGGATGAATGGCACCCAGAATGGCATTGGGGCCCATGTGCGACAGCTAGGATTCTGCAGGCACCCAGGAGAGTTTAGGAGAGTACGCGGGTATGGAGACAGATGGGGGCACCCATGCCCAGGGCGATGGACTCATGTGGAGAAGCTGGGGACAGGGGAGCGTGCTTGTACCCACAACAGGACTAGGTGGCGGGGGCAGGGCCAGAAAAGGACTAGGGTCCCTGTGTGCAGGTTGGGTGGCAGGGGGAACCTCGGGGGAAGTTGGGAGCCAGGACCTGAGGAGAGCCGGGCCCTCGTGTAGGGAGCCTCAGGGGAGGTGCCCCCCCCATGTGGGGAGCCTCGCGGGGCACAGAGCGGGGGGTGGGGGACTGAAGGGTCCGGCCCCAATGTAGGGAGCATCCGGAGGGGACCGGAGAGGCGCCGTGGGGGGTGCCTCGGGCAGAGGAGCTGGGACCGGGCGGGGAGGTTAGGGGAGCGGGGCAGCACGAGGGGCGGAGAAGCTGAGGGAGCCGCGGGCTCGGGGGGCGGAGGGGCTGGTTTGGATACACTCCCAGCTCGGCGGAGCGAATCGTTCCCCTGCGGGGGCGACAGGAGGGTTGAGGCAGCTCCCGCCCTGAGCCGACCCGGCCCGGCCTGCCCGATCTAGGCCATTTTCCGCTAGCCCCAAAAGAAGCAGGAAACAACTCCCCGCCCCGGGCTCTCCATTCCGCGTCGTTCCCGCCCACCGAGAGCCCGGCCTACCTTGCTGGATGTCCCGTTTATAGCGCCTCCGGGCCTGCCACCAACCGCCACTACTCAGCGCGCGCCGCGGCCGCCTGCCCCAACACAACCCCGCCCCGCTCCCGCGCGGGTCCTTCCGATTGGCCGGTTTGAATGACGAGGCTACACATCCCAGCATACCCCGCGTGCACACGTGCAACTACAACTCCCATCATGCAACGCGCTAACGGGCACCGGTGGCTTCTCTGTGCGAAGACTACATGTCCCAGTGTGCCATAGAACAAGCGTACGCCAAAGGAGCCGGTCTCCGGATGGGACATGGCATGCTGGGACTTGCAGTGTGCGCGTCTCGGCCACCTTCTGGTGCAGGCGGAGCTACCGTTTGGCCAAGGGATTCTTTGCCTAGATGCTTTATGGGACATAACGAAGGTGGATTGTGCTGATCTGGCTGGAGTGGCTGCTGCTCTCCCGGGGGAGAGGAGAAGGGAGCTGGTGAACAGTAGTGAAAGGTCAAGGACGAGCAACCAAAGTGGGGATCACTTGCGGGGGGTGGGGGTTCCCCTCGCCCCACACACTGTGCGGAACTCCACCCGCGCACCAACTCCATGCACCGGCTAGCTCCGGCTTCATCCATGCTCCATTGTTATCAAAGAATCAGTTTTATTCATGCACCCATCCACCCGTGGGGAAGACATAGATATAGGTGCGTAGGTAGACCCACTCTATCCCTATACCAGCTCTCGCTCCTTCTTTGCATCATTTATCCATAAACCAGTACCACGCATGCACCATTTGTCCATGCATGCTTAACTCCATCCGTGTACTAGCTGTCCCGGCGGCCCCCTCCATCCGTACACTCATTATTCCATTCATGCGTGCACACACAACGCTGTACTAGCAGGCAGGAGATGTACCCCTAAATTCCCCTTGAGCATACTTTTAAAAAGTGCACTTTCCTTTATGGGTCCAATAAGAAATGGAGAAGCATGCAATTAGTGTTCTCCCTTCTCATTCTATTTGCTTTTTCTATTTACTTGTATTTATATATTTTAATTCGGAGTCTTAGCAAAACCAGTTGCATTAGAACTGGCCTTGTAGGATTCTCTGATTTTCCTCCTCCTCTTCTCTTTTCTTTTTAAATAAGTTCCTCAGCTGAAAATGTATCCTTCATTTTTCTCTTCCTCTCTACTGTTACTTAACTCTATAAATAGATGTTATTCAACCTTTTACAGCTTTGTGGGACACACTTTGTATGATATTCGCTCCTCTAAATGGAATAGTATTTATTCCACCTGTCCTCTTCGTGCCTCTGTGATATAGCTGCGGCATTCCCCTTGCAGTTTTAAGCGATTTCGTTTCTCGCCTACTCTCTTTAGTTCTTGGACATCAAAAGCTCTTCTTGACGTATTTGCATAATCTTATATCGCATTGGGTTTTATTAATGAGAAATGCAAAGGACAATTAGCCTCTGAGAGGAGTCAAATTTGTTTTAATTAGAAATTAATTATAAACGCCTGCTCCTAAAAGTAAGATAGGCAGTTATATAAAATAGTGCCAAGGAACTGAAGCTTACCCACTGATTTATTATATCTTAATACCACAGAGTATCAAAAAGTTTCAAGATTGAAAGGGTGGGAGGAGAGACTCTGATTGTAAAGGTTCCTTCAATCCAATCTGGAATTAGTGCTGGCTGCCTTCCGGATCACCCCTAGGAGTAAGCTTCTGCATTTACTACTGTAAAGAGAGTGGAAAGCAGCCAATTCCACACCGATATAGTCTTTCTGTTGCAAACATGCTGTATATATAATATGACTCAAGATGTCTGCTTCTCACGAAGCTAACAAGGGTAATTACTAATGGACAATAGAAAAGGCGTCCTTTCATTTCTCAAGCTTAGAGGAGTATGTCAAAGGATTATTTTAAAATGTAGGGGGTTACAAAGGAATCTGAAATATTTTTATTAACAGTGAACCTCCAGTGACAATATTTGAATTTATTTTTTATTTTCCTTAATATAATGTAATAAAGAAGACTATTTTTGTATGTGTGTATGTACAGAGAAGAGCATGGTATAATTGTGATCATAAAAAGCTTTTGAAATGCAATAATATTGTAGTAAAACTTCACATTCATCACAGCCTCTTATTTCCGGTGTATTTTAGAAAGATCTGATATTTAGCTGTTAATAATATTAACAGACAAAATAAATCGGAATTATGGAAGAATCCAGAGTGAAAATGCAAAACATTTCAGTGAATTCTGATTTTTTTTAATGCCAACCCTGGGCAAAAATTAAAGATGATAATGTGATTAAATTATCCTGAATCATAGCAAACCATGAGTTTGATTTTCATCTGAGCCATTACAAATGTTCACCCGAGGCCCTTCACTATAGTTTATTTAATTTGGTACTCCAAAATACTTTAAAATGTTTGGTTTTACATGAAAGGAAACACTCAGGGAGTTTTCATTTCATTTCATGTATCAGGATGATACCGTTATAATCCTCAGGCTCTATTTTTTATCGTAAATGTAATGTCATTGAAATGTATTTAGTTATTGCTTCTGAAAATATGTTCCTGTATTCAAATCCTTAACCAAGGAACAGGTGGCTCTGATAAAAATGCAACGGTGCCTGCAATTTAAATAACACTTGATGAAGTATTTACTTTTTGTTTAAATGATTCACTTCATCCTCTGTACAGAGGAAGCTGCAGGTGTTTTTAGCACTTGCAAGAGAAGCTGCTGAGCGCTAAAATCAATCATGGCTCAGAATGTCACATTTCTATTAAAAGGAGCTGGCAAGCACTTTACATGTGATCGTGGCATTTAGCAGAATACACTGCAAACTACATAAAAACACCCCTCATTTCCGGAAACACTTCTCTGCTCTGATCACTTAATAAAGAAGGTTCATCTTATTTCCAGATAAAGACACCAGGACTGCTGTGATTCAAATGTATTTGACATTTGCAAGGTTTGGGGATTACAATCTGTAGGCTACGTTTCCCATTCACGATATTACAATGGTGGAGGTGAGGAAGAAAAGTACTTCTTCACATGCATAGCCTCAGTATGGTTTTCTGGCGAGAAGTGGGGTGTAAATGTGAAGTAGAAAAATATCAAACAACAGTGTGCACCTATATAGACAATGCTGATTAGAACCATAGAATAATAGAATATCAGGGTTGGATTAGGGGTAGATAGTGGTGGGTGTAACTACATCTAGATATTCTATGTAAAAATTAATTACTAGTTAATTACAGCATTTTTAATATTTAGAGTCTTTACACAAACTAAAATTCACTGGTGTTGATAACTGATGCATTTTGCATGTCAGAACCTATATAGGATCGAAAAGACTAACATATTATTACAGTAGTTGCAGGTCTTACAGTGACTTGCCTAGGCTAAGATTTTATTTTCCCACTAGCCTTTTTTTTTTTACTCTTCCTACATCGCAGCTGCCGGATTACTTCACTTTGAGTTACTCCATATTTCCAGCCCTGTTTTGATCAGTGCACAGTTCATGTTCGGTTGACTTTGCTGCAAATGCCTCCAAAAGTAGGTGGAATCCCGCTGGTGGAAGTCAAGGGCTCTTGTAACTCTAAAGAGAGAATTACAACATTTCCTGAATTCAGTCGGAAACAGCTATTGAAAGTTTCTCGTTCGAACAGAGGCGGCACAACGCAAGAGGCGTCTGTCCCTCTCCCTGTTAATTGTAACCTCCTTCACGGCTAATACCATAGTTCAACAACAATGCGCTTTGCGTTTTGAACTGAAATATGCAATCAACTTGGCAAAAGTTACAAACGATGTTTAAAATGTTTTATTTTCTTTAAAAATATTTACAGATTTGAAATATGTTTTTTAAATTTTATTTTCAAGTGATAGAATAATATTCAGGAAAAGAGTGGGGGCGGCGGGGGGGTTGAAATTGGCCTATACAATTGCAGAGACAAATAACCAAGCGCCCTGGGCCTTTTCCTACCTGCACATGTAGATAGAGAGATGATTGCAATTTGTTTTGAAAGTCCCGTGAAGCTCAGAAAGTCAGTTATGGCTGGTGGGATAATGCATGGCGATCGTACATAAAAACACTATGCCAGCCTAGAACATAAACAAACAAATCGAGAAGCTCCAATAAATAAAAATAATGAATACACATGGTGTATTTCTTAACATTGCAAGAAGCACATTTGTTTTCCTGTTGATACAGACGGGTGAAATCTATGAAAGGTCATCGCGGCTAGCGGAGAGCTATACAGAGAAGGAGACAGTGCCATCGGCTTTCAGAGTCAGTAGTCGATCTTGTTGTAGAGATTATAGAGAGGTAAGGCTGACAAGTTGCTGCCTGGGTAGTATAAAGGGGCTGGGAAGGCGATAGACCTGGGTACCGGCACTCTCAGAAGGGAATTGTCTCTGAAAACCAGGGGCATCCCCACTAGTGTCTGGGCTGAGGCATGAGCCATATTGGCCGCCTCCAGTTCTGCCGAGAGTTGCCTTTTCCATTTGTTCCTGCGGTTCTGGAACCAGGTTTTCACCTGGGTCTCCGTCAGCTGCAAACTGGAGGCCAAGCAGGCCCTCTCCGAGCTGCTCAGGTACCTCTTCATGTCAAAGGTAGATTCCAACTGGTACACCTGGCTCCGGGAGAAAACAGTGCGGGTCTTCTTTTTGGCTGAATTAGCCTGTCTGTCCCCTCCGTCCCTTTGTCTGTCCCCAGAAGACGGGGAGTTTGGAGGGAAGTGTTTCTCTTTTTCCTCCTTCAAGTCCTGTTGGGATTGGGAGAGGAACTGCGTCCTGTCCGTATTTACCGTCATTGCTCCTCCATTTCCCTTTGGATTGCCTTGAAGAAAACAGAGAAACAAGCAAACAAACAGAGATATTCCGCATCAGACACTCTACGGCGTAATCAAAAAGCTCTACACATAGAAAATGCTCATTTTTGCCAGCTCCCCAGTGCACAGAGACTAGCTAAAGAAAATCAGTCAATTTCACAGCTGCAATGTGCATCTCCAAAATTCCAGTTCATTCTATTTCCAAGGTCAAGTGCTAAGGAAAATCAGCCTCCAGAATGGAGGTTCTTTACTTTAAAAATACATCCCTTCTATCCTGAGTGAAGACAGATGAATAACCAGGAGTTGGGGGGAGGGGGTTGTTGTTTCCTATAGCAGAAGAACTGGTAGATCTTACTTTATAGCATAACATTTCACAGCCCGTTTATTCCCAAACAATGCTAAGAACTAACATCTTTCTTCCCCTTACTCGGGAGCTGTAAAGAAGAACAATCTAAGAAAACCACAGTTATCAATCATGTTAAACGGATAATCGTTCACAAGGGAAGGAGGAAAATATGCAGGGAAAGGACTAAAAGCTAAGGTATCTCTAAAACCATTGTACCAAATCGGGTAAGAAACCGACACGAACTCAGTTTGGCCAGAAATCAGCGCAAATGTTCAGTGAAACACCATCCACAACAAACAATAAATAAAAGGACATGGTATGTACATGTTACCGTTTGACAATAGATGTTTTCAAAGGGCTTGTACACCCAAACGCCCGAGACACTGATTTTCCCTGCGTTTAGACAGACCTCTATAAACTGATCACAACATACTGTATATTCCACGCTAAGAGGTAAATGAAAAGGTTTCACCAGCTAAAAGCCCGAGCGAGAAGAGCGAATGCACGGTGGAGAGCTGTCATTCTAGATATTAACATCTAGCTAGGTGGAGATCTACATGCTTCCTAAGGAGGTAAATTTGTCCAGTACTTACTGAGACACGTGAAACTGATGGGCTGGTGTTTGTGGCAAGTTTCTTTGGGGCCCTGCGACTCAGGACAGAAGCAGCCGTGATGTTTCCAGCTCTCCTCCGGCTCCTCTTCCTCTGAGGACACCGACAGACTTCGCTTCCTGCTCGGCCAGGCGGCCGCTGCCTTGGAACTGGGCTCCCTGCCCCCTTCCGAGGTACCGCTGCCCAGGATGGACTGGATGGTAAAACTGGAGATCGGAGCGGCTGCGGGGCAACACTTGCTCGGGTCTTCTTTGTTGCTCATCCTGGGTTCATAAGAAATAAGAGGAAGAAAGCTCTCCCTTTAGAGCCACTCTGGGGGAAGGTGTGTGTGAATGCGTGTGCCTGAGGGTCGGGGGCGGCTGGGGGGGCTTGTCTGGGCTTGTTTTGGTTGTGTTTTGGGGTGTGTTTTTGGCGTGTCTTTGCAGGTTTTCCCTGAGCTTGCCCAGCCTGAATGCATGCTCCTTTCTCTCTCAGATCTCTACTGATCTCCAGGCGGCGGGGTGGCGTGGCTTCATTTGCATGGAGGTTACATCTGCCAGGGCCAATCACAGACTGCTGGCAGCCCCGGAAAGTTTCAAAATTCTAGCCCCCCGCAAGCCCGCTGGTTTTCGGGGGGCTGCTGGCTGAAGCCAACAGAACTGGATCGCAGCCGCTCATTAAACTGACAAGTGGAGGACTCAGTTTAAAGCCGGCCGCTAATAGGGATAAAATAGATGCCAAACAAGCGTCTAAGTGTCTTTTCCTTCTCCACCACCTCGTTTGCAACCTTTTAGGTGGAACTGGGGGTGAACTGATGTGGTCTGAATCCCTTCTTTAAAACAGTGGGATGTTGTTTAAATAAACACATTGTGCATTTCCGTGGGTTTTCACCCTTTTGCTCATGAAACTGATTTGCTAGAGTCTGCTGCCTAACAAGCAACATTTGAGCATCAAGATTTAAAGACGGGAGTTTTGATGCGACATATAAAATGGTAAAGGAGGTCGAGTAAATGACTCCCTTTTCCTTTTGTCTTTCCCAGTGTAAAGGGGAAATGCTTTTGTATATTTCCAAATGAACTTTTCAGGAGCCAGGGAGCATTCCTACACCAGAGAGAGCACAGCCCCAGCGAAAACAGGCAAACCTGGGAGCAGATTTTTTTTATTTATTACCATTATTTAATATAAAAACGCAAGCAAATTAGATCTAGAAAATTCCAGGTGCTAGAGGAGAATTTGGTTTGATTAAGGCACCGGCTTCCATTTTGTAACTAATATCCTCTATATCCGACCTAAAGAAGGGGTAATCTAAACAAGAAGTGTCTGCTGAGTAACTCCCCATCAACGTCCGACTCCTAATTAATTATTGGCTGTTTTCAGTAGGCCCCCGACTAACGTCTAACAACATCCACCGAAAGATCGAAATGGCCCCCGTGCAGGAATGAACCCCCATCCCAAGTTTAACTGCTTGTCTTTAAAACATCGAGCCAGTCAAACGGCTCACGAGTTGTATCAGGCTCACAAAGATCTGACTCCTTTCCGGGAGAGCCAGATTTGCCGCTTGTACACGGCTGGGAGATTGCGGGAGAGATGAAAAGACTAAATGGATTTGAGTTGCCTGGCGCCAAGAAGCCTAGGCAAGGAACATTTAGTAAAGGTATCAATGGTAGGATGCAATCCAACCTACGAAACGCATTTCCTATCCCCAAAACGATGCAGGTACATCCCTAACCTTCCCCGTGGGATGTAATAAGTCTTTGTGGTGCAGCCGGATACCTATATCTATATTTAAATCCTGTTCAGATGGCATTTCTATTGGGATTTACAAAATTCATTGCGATCATTGTAACTACACTGGCACTCGTTTCACTTCCTCTGGGGTGGTACATCCTTCATCCAAGACACGAAATTGGAAAGGAAAACTCTCTCTTTCAAAGTCTTAAAATCATTTCCTCCAGAGGAGTACAATGATAACATGATCATTAAGGATTGCAACCATCCCGCTCCTTAATCCCGTTACAATTGCATTAGGATGGGGGGTTACTTATTGTAAAATGGTACATAACGTGCGTTCTAGTTGGCAGAAATGAAGAAGGATGTAACCTGTACTAGTGGCAAATCGGCAGAGATATGAAAGCTCAATTCAGTGTTGGTTTAATTAAAGCCACTACTTCAGGATTTACACAAATGCACAGTACAGGTACAGAGCAAGGAAGGCTGCATGTTATAACTGCTTTTCCTTTACCTTCTATAGACATTTCAAAGGGAGCTGGGGTTTTTCCTAAAGTTCAAAGCTAAATGTTGTGGCCCGGGCCCTCTAACAGGAGAACCTCTGCATTAATTCCTGTTTTCCCCGAACTTCCTATTTAACGGTGCTATCCCACAGTGAACATGGTATATGTAGTCAGTGCTGTAATATATTATCCGAAGATCATATTCTCACTTGATTTGGATAGCACCATGTCACCGTTGGCATATGAAACCTTTGAAAGCAATATGATCAGGCGAATTTCCAAATCTTATTTAGCTACTGAATTGCATCTGACACGGAAGCACAACAGTCATAAACAGGTCTGGGAAAATCACACTGAAATCTCCGCGTCCAACTGGGAAGCTATTCTGCTAAGAGAAATGCGTGGATAACTATTCTCCAACTAGAAGTCCCTGTTCGTTAGGTTACATACATTTTCCGATATACTTATTGGCTTGTGGATGGGCTCACAACATTTTTTCAACCCAATCTTACACTGTCCCTAGGAATCAGGTTGCATAGGGGAAAGAGATCCATGTCTCCCGCCTTCAAGCAAAATGGATCCCATCAAAAAGGGCTCAGGTGAGAGCAGGAAATGGGTTTCTCTTTCCTCTGGTCACATATACTGGGGACCCCCCGCTTCAATCTGTTGATTCTTTTAATAATATGTATGTTCACCCCCCTCCAAAAATAAAAAACCAAATCCGGGCGCGGGGTGGGGGCGAGTGAATGAGATGGAAATATACAAATCAATATAGACAAATGTCAAGACGTTTTAAAATGACATTTTCATTAACTCCAAGTCACCGTATTATGTCTGGTATATTGAATAAGGTACTTATAATATAATTAGGTATAGCGAGATGACGACTGTTACCCAGACCAGCTGCATAATCTTTAACTACTTAACTACTTGATAGACTCATTAATGGACTAATTGATTAGGAAAAGTGTTCCAACTCCTCTCCCTGCGAGGGGCAGGTGCTCTCCTGCTTTACCACATTAACCTTTTCCGTGCTTTTCAACGGGGTCGAGACACATTACAAATGGTCAGCTTTAATCATGATGTCAGCTCATTAACCCGGAAAGACCCCTCACTGAAATACAATTTAAGAAATCGGCCTTCATTCAGCTCTGCATCCCAGGTACCACCACAGCCCGGCCAAACTCTACCTAGAGAGAAATGACAACTTTCCCTGAAGTTACCTAACACACTCGCCAGCCTGTCGTCCTACAAAGGTGGGCAAATTGGCTGTTGGTTTCGGATTAGCCCCGCTTGCCAAGATCCCAAGCCCCCAAGCCACTCGGTTCTAAAACCGGGGTGTCGACGGAAAGGGAAAGAACGTGTGTCGGTACAGAGAAAATTGTTACTTCTGAAATCTCAAGTCGTACCAGGAGCGTGTTGCGAGAAAGAATCGTTACATACATCCTGTTCAAACGGTTTCCTTCTTCTCCGCTCTAGCAGAGAAAGTAGCGGAGGGCTGGAGCAGACAGAGATGAAAGCAGACGGTGGGTTGGGGAAGGGGAACACAATGAATCTGTAAAGCCCAGCACCGAAAGAGGAGGAAAACTCCATGAAGTCTATAGGGTCTGATCCCTCTCTCATTGAGAACAGCCAGAGTTTGGCTCACTGACTTAAACTGGGGCAGAATCAGGCCCTAGTCTTGACTCTGGACGGCCTGGAAGGGTTGGTGGGGATGAGAAGGAAAGTAAAAAGGGCCTCCCAGGGAGCTCTGTTGATACCAGTCAAAGCCTG
>NC_088797.1:109459322-109499322 GCF_011386835.1 Chrysemys picta bellii
CTGTGTTTGCAACAAACTAGTCATTTCTCGACTTAGGGAAAACTGGGTCAGTCAATAACCGTTTTCTAGGCACTGACCACAAATAAAGTATTTCTTGGCGTTTGATAACATCGTGCCATCGCGCTGTAAAATCCCAAGATGTATTTGCTATTACAACATGCTTTTTAATGGGCTGCTATTGACTTGCCCCAAAGTTAGTATTGCAAACAGCAAAAGGCATCACTTTGTTTGTAGGTGACACACGGAACAGCATATTTTGACTGAGAATTTCTGTTTATTTTTCATTCAAGACACATGCCAGGCTTTTGCTCCCAAACGCAAAGAAAATGAACGACTATCTCTTTTCAATGGGGCTTTTGCGAAATCCTGCCCTAACTGTACACACACATTGATTCGGGGCAGTTTTCTATAAACGGGAAACGATCCTATCTCTCCAATCTGAACTAATAATAATAATAACGATGCACGCGGTGCCAACCGAGCGCAGGAGATGAAGCAAAATCCTCAAGAGAAACATTCGGGGCCGTTTCTCAGGAGTGAACTTCAAACGTGACCTTCTCCAGAGGAAGCACTGATAGGCTGCTGAATACAAGCAGAACTTGCTGACAGCAGAGGATTGCAGAGAGGCAGTGTCCCAACGCCAGGGAGGGCTGCCCCCTAGCACTTGGCCCAGGGGAAGGGACGCTCTGGCTTTCGCAGCTGCTCGCTTTGCTCTCTAGGGAATAGGCTGAGAAGTTCTGCTCTGGAACGAGTGCAGGGCTTGCTCCAAGGCAAACGGGCTAAAGCCCCGAGCAGCCCCGGAGCAGCGGTGCTGAAGTTGGGATGTGCGGCAAGGCTGCGTGGCTGAAGCCGGAAGTTTGAGCGGATCAGCACGGCTTGCAGAGGAAAGCTGCCCGACCGAGCACCCGGGCTGCTGCTGCCGCTGCCTGCCACAGGCTGACACCCCCTCGCTGATAACCTCCGGGATGGGGGGTGGGGAGATGCTCCCGTGCTACAACCATTGCAGCTGCAGGAGTCACCCCACGCAGCAATTCTGGGGGCAGGTGCTGCTGAGCCAGGCGGGGTGCGCGCGCGTCTGGCCTCCAGTGTTTCGGAGAAGCCAAGAATAAAGCGCAAGTTTCTCTCCTGGGCGCCTTGGGGGGGCTCCGTGTCCATGGAGGTGGGAGCCAGGCGGGGAGGGCTGTCACGGCATGGGCAAGGGGGCTCTCTCGCAGCCGCCCCAGCCACAATTCCCTGCCCTGTGTGAAACCCCCAGCCGCTGCTCAGGGGAACAGAGTATCCGCCACTGGGCAACGCTCTGCTTTGATTCCACCTGGGAAACTTTTCATCTAGTCCCGCGACCCAGGATGTTTGTCAAAAGCACCAAAGCCTCCCAGGCTGGCCCTTGGTAGAGAAATGTCCTCTGCAGGGGGTTGTGGGGGGGTGTTAGCTATGAATTGTCCCGCTCTCTGATTATTATTTCAACACCAGGGAACCGGCCCTGGAGGTGTTGCTGGGCAGCTCCCTTCGATTCGAATGACGTTTCCAAAAAACCCCTCCAGTTCCAGCAGTCACATACATCATCTCTGCCAGAAATATACCTTGCCGGGCTGAAGTTAAAGAGGGAGCGGGTGCAGCTGGCACGCTTCTGTTTTCTAGGAAGCTTTATGACCCCTGGAGGTACCCTGCCATCTACCATACGCCTACAAGGCCAATAAACAGCGGCAGACCGCTCATAGCGCAGGCAGCCCGGAGCCTGACAATATTTGTATAAAAGCTAAATTCGAAAACCCCTCCCCGTGATAACAACACGGGAGTAAGCAAAGTAGTTATTCATTTAGTAGAACAATGCGCCCTCTGTCTCACCAGTTCCTGGAATGAGAGCCAGTGGGAGGGAGTGTGTGTGTGCGTCTAACAATAGGAGGAAATGGGGAAGGTTTGAAAGACACCTGTTCTGTCTCATTTTCCAAAGCCACACTTAAAAATGATAAGGAACGGGTTTTATTTATTTTTTCCACCACAACATTCAGTTATAACAGTACTGGTTGTTTTAAAAAGAGGACCGATTCCTGGCAGAACTAGAGAGGCAACAAAAACAAACCAAAAAAACACCTTGGGATGATAGTAAACAATTGTCCTACAACAGGTGAGCAGACAGCAGGAAAGACAGAGAGAATGGAGGTGTCCACACAGCACTTGATTTCAGTCTATTAAAATCCACACACCCCATGGACTCTACAAGAAAACTGTACATAATAGCAAATAAGTTAACATTTTTCAAAGATTGATTGTCCTTCACTTAAAGCGCTCAGCACACTGAACCTCTTTTCTTTATTTATTTATTTTAGCAGGACTAGTGTTTATTCCCCCTCCTATCCCTCTCTTTTCACTTTCCTTCCTTCCTTTTAACTACATAAAGGAACGCAATTATACAATGAAAAAAAAACCCTTTTATCGCCATTAAAATAAAAGCAGTGCTTTAAGAATTGTCGTACAATATTGCACAGTTCAAAAGTACAATAGTTTTTTGTTTGTGTGTTTGTTTTACAAAAGAAAACAAAAGGGTACAGGTTTTTTTTAATGCTGACATATCATTTGAAAGAAAGGGGGAAAAAACCCAAGGATAATAATAATCCACAATCGATTGTTTTAAAATCTAAACAAATGGTAATAAATAAGGCTCACCCAAAGTGTGTCTATAATTAAGCATTTTCTTTTTGGCTGTATTTCTTTCGAGTTATAAAGTCCCATCACAGAAACCTAACGATACAAAACATGGAAAAGTGACAGGCAAATTTGTACAAACGTCTGGTTAAATTAAAAGCCACGGTTGGTGGAGTCTTTGAGTTGTAACAGAACCACGAGGATTAACAAGTTTGAGAAAGAAGGGAAGGAACAGAAATTCCATTTTCCGTTAGCATTTGGCAAACATGGAGGAGTAAACCGTGATCATTTATTGACTGTTGTTTACAAAAATAAAACTAAAGCCACAAAGATCAGCGCAATATTTTGTTCACGTTTACAAAAGATGTAACAATTCTAGTGTTCTCTACAAGTTTCCACTTCAACTCTGGTTTTATTTTTAGGGTCCCCCCCTCTCCTAACAACCACCCATTAAAAAAAGAGCATCAAATATTCGCTTGATGAATTGCACAAATCATTGGAGTACTTACAAAATTACTGATCATTTACAGCTGCTCCGTTTCCTCGGGCCTCTCTCCTGACCTAGAGGTTTGGTGATTTATTTTTTTAAGCCACCCCCTCCCCACTGGCGCACCAGAAAGCTGAATGGGGTCAGTTCTCAGACGGGTCGCAGGAGTGGTACTGATGTGACTACAGGGTGGGAGTAGTAGACGGGGTGAGGGAATGTTAAGAGGGGCTGGCTGACGGGCACGTTGGCAGCCGAGGTGCCGTTCTCGGCGGTGGAGTTCTCATGGTACAGGATAGGCACCCGCACTATTCTCTGGGCGGCAGCGTGGCTGAGATTGGCAGCCTCCAGCTCTGCGGCCAGCTGCCTTTTCCACTTGTTTCTTCTGTTCTGAAACCAGATCTTGACCTGGGTCTCTGTCAGGTGCAGAGATGCTGCCAACCCGGCCCGCTCCGAGCTGCTCAGGTACCTCTTCATGTCGAAGGTGGACTCCAGCTGGAACACCTGGCTCCGGGAGAAGACCGTGCGGGTCTTCTTCTTTCGGCAGGGCTTTTTCTCCGGGCTGTCTTCCCTGGCTTTCCAGTCCTCCCCGTTCTCCTCCTTCTTCACCTCCTCCGAGTCACTCTCCTCCAGAATGATCTCGTCGGGGCTTTTCGAGTCAAGCTCCTTGTGGTCCGGCTCAGCCTTGAGTAGGGGCTCCGGGGAGTCTCTGTCCGTGCCCGAGGCCGGGGAGGAGTCTCGCAGGAGAGATTTCTCTGCAGCTAAAGAAACCCAAAAACACACCGCACCTTTATCACCATCCGCAAACTCACCCAGGCCCTAGGAACCAGCCTCCCCCCAAACTTAAGCAACAAAGGGCAAGGAAGAGAGAGCTGCTGCTCCCTGCTCACCACGGGGCCTCACTGGCACCTTCACCTCCCCCCAGAAAGGAGCCTGCTGGGGGCCACTTAACGATGCCGCGAAAGCAGTTACCAAATCATCCTGTTCTCAGGGGTAACCGCGTGGGGAGAGCGAGCCGTCGCTCCTGCCCCAGGAGATGAGAAACCCAGCTGGGCATCTCTGATCCGTGCCTGCGGAGTGAGACAGACAGACAGACACATAGACACACAGATTCACTCAGTACCTTCTGGCCTGGGCAGATGGCCTCCCGCGGCGGTCAAGGTGTACGGGTACCACCAGGAGGCTGGGGACCGCTCTAAGTAGTGCGCTTGCAGGGCAAACCTCTGAGCCGGGATCTCAAAGCGGGGGAAGGCGAGATCGCCCACCTGGGAGAGGGCAAAGCCGGCTCCATCCAGAGCCCCCTTGGTGGCCGGGGCGAAGAGCGCTCGGGGCTGCTTGGGAGGCGCCTTGTGGTGGTCGCCGTTGAGCAGGTTCTTGATGGAAAAAGGCGACTCCTTGGGTTGCGGCGGCGGCTGGCTGCTGGGGGTCTCCTGTCCAGTCTCAGGCATCCTCCTCCCGGTCCCTGGCAGGGCAGCGGCGGCTCAGACCATAAACCACCCTCTAACTACACTCGAGCGGCAGCGGCAGCCGCCCAGGCGCTGGGCACCCAATCCGGGCGGGGGTGGGGCGGGCGGCTGGGCGAGGACAGGAGGCAGCGCCTCCGTGCATAGGGGGGCTGCTCAGCCGCGGGACACTCAGACCCACAGAGCCCGGGACCGAGGGCTGCTGCGGGGAGGAGGACCAGAGCCCGGCTGCCGCTGCTGCGTCAATCTGGCGCCTGATGCTAATGATGAAATCAAAATGTCATCCAAGTTAAATGCAGGGCGTATACGGCGATTGGGCACGCACAATGGCAAATGGGATTAGGCAGCAGCCAAAGGAGAGGGCTCCGCGCAGCCCCAGCCCCATGCAGCAGGAGCAGCAGCAGCGATGGCAGCCTCCCCCCAGCCCCCCTTTAGACGTGGTGCTTTGGCTTCAGGCTATAAGAGCTCGCCTGTTATTGGCTTTATATAGTCCAATTAGGCAGCAAATGAGGACAGGGCTATTAGCACAAAAGGATATTGGCTCTGCTAAAGCACCACTAGACGTGCAGGAGGCAAATGACACAGATCTCACTGCTCATGCCACAAACCACCCCCTCACACTTCCTCCTTTCTCTCCCCCTCCCTCCCTTCTCCTCCCCAGCTGCACAGGTCCCCATGGCTTGGAGATCCTTGGAAAACGCAGCTAGTGCGGGCAGAATGTGGGGTGGTTGGGGGAGGAGGGGAAGAGGCTCAGCTATGCATTGTCTCCTCCTACAACCACCCCCAAGACTGGGGAGAGAGCCACGGATCGCCCGGGGCAGTTCGTGGTCATTCCCTTATAGAGATAATCAGAAGAACCAAGGCAGAAGGAAGATTAAACATGAATCCAAACAACAATCTAGACGGGCTGGTCTCCCATAAATGTATCACTCTCAAATGGATAGCTGACCCGCGTCTCCAACATACATCCAGGAGCCGAGCAGATCCCGGTCCTAAAAGTCTCACAAGAAGGTGGTTCACCGTTACATGGACTGGGGATCTTTGTGCGTTTCCACCCCACTGTGTACACACGAATTTTAAAATGGTGTCCTCGACTCACCCAGAATACATTGACAAATTGACCTTTATCAATAGATCACAACTTTGTCTTTAGATTAACAAAAATCCTGCTTTCAGAAAAAGTATTGGATACACGTCTGTTATAGAGCTATGACACTTCTTCTATTAACTATATTATATCATTTATACAGTTGATTAGATAGATAGATAGATAGATAGATAGATAGATAGATAGATAGATACTGCGCACAGCAACATGTTACATATAGTGCTAACAATGAGGGAGGCTGAAAAGTCTGTCTTTTTTAATACTGGTAATTTGTAAAGTGTAGTTTGGTTTTATTCAATAAAAAAAAAACCTTTAACAGATATTTCTATTAAGGTATTACCTGGATTATATACTTCCCCTTCAAGGGTCTTATTTACAGATGATTATCAGTTTAATAGCAGAAGCTACAGTTTTCCCCTTACGAATATTTCCTAGCCACACGCATGTTCTAAAGTAGAACACAACAGAGTTTGGGACAGGTAGCGCTGTAGCAAACTTATTGTCAATGTTAAGAACTAGACTATTGTTCACAATTTATTTTTTACAATGGGGGGAAACCAGCAACGTTCACACGGCCCGCACTTTTTTGGAAGATCGCTTCTTGTGTTTGCAGATATTTAAGGTTGCGGTTTACACGCCAAAACCATAGTTTTTTATTGACGCTTCACTTCACATTTTGCACAATATGCAATAGCTTCTAACCTGCAGAGTCGAACATTATTTGTCACTACTTAAATAGTTCAAGTGGAAATGGCAACAAATAGATAAGAAAGCTCATCTGGCAAAATCCGAAGTAAACCCCACGGCTTATGTGTACGAGTTCTTTTCTTTTCCCCAAAAAAGAAGAACAGGAGTACTAGTGGCACCTTAGAGACTAACAAATTTATTAGAGCATAAGCTTTCGTGGACTACAGCCCACTTCTTCGGTTAGTCTCTAAGGTGCCACTAGTACTCCTGTTCTTCTTTTTGCGGATAAAGACTAACACGGCTGCTACTCTGAAACCTTTCTTTTCCCACTTTGCTACCTTTCTGTTCGACTTGGAATCTACGACTGGAACTTTTTAAAAATTAAGACTAGTTGAACTGCATTGTAATTTTTTTATATGAACGGGTAATATGGAGTGGGATTTTTAAGTTTACAAAATTTGCTGGCTTCATTTCCTATAAAAAAACTTCTGTTAAAATAACACTATTTAAAAGAAACCCATTTTATGTTGCGTTCAGGTATTTTCTGAGCATAGTTTTCTGTGGATTTCCATGAATCTCAGTTACATTCTAGCTTGTGTCCTGAAGAGGAAATTATATTTAAATATTATAAATTTAAACGTAGTTTCCGCTACAGGAATATCTGTCTCGATATTATACGGCTATGTAGGTTTTATGAATACACACAGCCAATATTCATATAAATCATATTGCAATAATCTTTCCTGCAATTAGAAAGCATATGCTTTTTAAAATACGGTTCTGTACCTTGGAATCAATGATGCTATGCTTATTCTGAGAAACTCCAACAAACTTTGCCTCACATGTCCATTCGATTTCAAAATACTGACGTCACGTCATTTTGTAATCTTCTGTCCTGCAATAAAAGAATAAAAGCATGATCTGTGTATAGTGACGTTTTCAGAATAAATACATCACTGATTCCACGCGTTAGATGCATTCAGCGCTAGCCCACCAGAAAAAGTTGTACCTTTGATGCTTTTAGTAAAGAAGACTTTATCCTTACAGACTCAGAATCTGGGGCAGGGAATTACTGGACAGGTTGGTATTTTGCCCACAGAAGGATAGTTGATGTAATAAATCTAAGAAATGTAGGCATTAAAAATACATGTCAGGACACCTCTATTTTTGTATATACTTCCCTTTTAGATTAACCAGTTTATTTCTCAGGGTCTTTGCAGAAGATAATGTCTGGTCACCTATTTCCAAAGCTTGCCGCGCCTTCACTTTCATTCTAGGATGTCATCCTGATTGTCAAACTTTAACATTGGTATGGGCTCTTCTTGGGAGAACTGATCGGAAGAAAGAGAAAAGGTGCAAGTTGTCTGTACACATTACCTCAGCGTCCCAGTCACTCCGGACCTAATTCTCTCGCTTTAAATGATATTTCAAGCACTTCGGCTATTGTGGAAAACACTAAAAACAAACAAACAAACCCCCCCCCCTTGTATTACTGTCCCAGTCCGGCGTCATCTCTCTCTAGTACAAAACTAAAGCGCACAGCGCCCTCTGTTGGAATTCCCCATATTTCGGTAGCAACTCCCGTATGAGAAACAGAACTGAAGCAAATCAATAGCTATTTTACAAGGCTCTAAGGGGGAAAATATCCTTCTCCAAGATCCATCTTAATTCTATATTTGTAAAACCAGCACAAGTTTTGTGTACAGGGAACAGGAGAATTGCATCAGCATACGACTAGCTCATTGAAACTGAGAGTTTAGAAAAGACCTCAGCTAGAACAGCACTGTATTCGGGGAACATTGATTTTTAACGTCGTGAATTCGATCAGAAGGAAGAAAGTGCAGAGATCCAGACAGTTACGGTCCCGCCTTCAGTCGCATTGAATTGGCCCCTTTTTATAAAATATGTCTGGTTGAACGGGGCGAGCTGTGTTCAGAGGCATTGCAATTGCTGGGCTTTGTTCCTAACAGGAGTCGTCTTGTAAACGTTATTTCATGCTGTCAGAATAGGCCTCACGGACGGAGTGCCAAGCCTGCAACGACACAGCAGAATGAGAATTAGGAATGGGATGTGCCGTGAGCTAAAACGGGCCTTTAATCTGAAGATGTGACGGGTTTGCATCTAGTAGTGCGCGTATTTTCGCACGAGCCCTTTGAAAAGCCTTAACAATACGTGGTCATCAGTGATTTCTAACTGAGAACAGGGAGTGAGGGAGAGACAGAAAATACAGGCTGTATTGCAGGGGGAAAATAGTTTCTAGTTCTTTCATGCCAATATTGTGTGAAAGCAGATTAAAAAGGACTAAATAGGGAATATCCATACACACAGAAGTGGTAGGTTGAAGGAAAGAATATGCAGGGAGAACCGCATGTATATAGAACAGGCAGGTTGAAGGGGGAATATGTAGAGGGATATATATATATGCAAAGTATAGGCATAAACTGTGAATGGGAAATACAATGTAGACAAAACATGTTGTACAGTCAGAATGTGGAACAAGATTAATAAGGGAAAACACATATTTCATTTTGAAAAGAACTAACTCAAATTCTCTGTCAGCTTTGTTTATCATACAGGAGATGTCAATCTTATGTAGGGCCGACTACCTACTACACTTAAAGGCCAGGCTGTCTCTACGCTCACGGGCAGGCAGCATGCACTGGGTTTTTCTTTGTCTGTCTTTTCCCAGCATGGGTATCAGAACACAGCAACTGTCTAGTTTGTAGGCTGCCAAGCAGCCCCCACAGTGAACCACAGTCTTGTCTCAGAGCACCTAGATGCCATGGTGATGGGTGCATGAAAACAGATGACCAAATAGAGATAAAGCAGGTGCTGAGTTTTGGGGTGTGTCAGGCATCTGAACAAAGCAGTGGGAGAGACTTGCCACTTGACTTCATCAAGAGGTAGAAAACATGGCTGCTTATGGTCTGAGCCATCCAACCACTGGGACCAGATTCTGGGCCCTGAATTTTCCATTATACTTGAAAGATTTATTAAGCACAGAATAGTATTGATGTTGCCCAAGCTGCCTCTGAAAGAATTACACATGTGGTTATGGGTAAATCCACCCACTGGGCTTTAGACTGGTAATCTGACATGGTTCTCAATTCACAATTGAATCCAAAATCTGGATTAACATTCTGAAGAAAAAAATAAATACGAAGTATCCCACCCATTTAAACCAAGTATAATTCTGAAAATCTGAAATAAATGTGAGTACCTATAATGAACATTTGATCTGGCATATAAGATGAGGAAAATCAAATTTTCAGCTGTAGATTCAAGAATGGAATGGAGGGGGGTGGGGGGGAAGATCTGTCTTTAAACAATTCAATTACTCCAAATTGTAAAATTTCCTTCCCTCGTTCCTTTCATTTTAAAAACTAATCTGGCTCATTCTGAATCTAGCTCTGATTGAAAGTACATGGAACAAACAGGTACAACTTTCCTTAGACAATAAGGAGCTGTCCAGCAATGTGAGTTTTTAAACAAACTCTTGCAGTCAGGGACATTCTGAGGATTTATGTCACTCCCTGGAAAATTTGGGGTCTGTAAACCCACCAATGGATTACACTGATCCAGCAATGTAATATTTTCATCTGCTACAGCTACAATCTCAAACAGATATTCTTCCATTTATGTAACTTTTTTTCAGACCATGATGAGTGATAGAACAGAATGGGAATTGCTCATACAGCATGTTGCAATAAATGCTGTTCAGGTATTGCTGAGTTATGTGCTTGTAACAATCATGATAGGGATAGAACTAGAGACAAATTTAAATATCCAATTTAGGGGTTTGCACTGTCACCCATCACAGTAGTATCTGAATGACTTCCTCGTTCATTAGACTGGAAATAATGAAGTCCCCAATGAAAATGTATATTACATTTCTTGGTCACCTATATATTTTGGCCCCTGTAGTTACAAAGTCCTGCAAAGAAATGACTGAATTCAGAAAAAGTCCCAAGATAGATACAGAAATGACTAAGCCGAGAGGCACATCTGTGGAGGGAGAGGGGAAGGGATATCAGCAATTGGCCTTAGTAGTTTATGAGCATCTTCTGTGCACATAGGCATCTTTGTCACTTAAAGGCAGCCTGCAAAAGGGGAGGGTGGATGACGACACAGGCTTCTGCCCTTTTTTTGCTTCTTTGGGAAGGAGGCCTGGAAAGTGGGGTGTTTTCCCCCTTCTGCTTGTTTTTCACTTTAGAAATCAAATCTGACCGCGCCTGTGTTGCTGTCGGTCTCAGATGACTAGAAATGTGTTGCTGTCGGTCTCAGATGACTAGAAATGTGATTGGGTACTCTCTCTGCTCTTAATTGAAAGGTCTGAGATGCTAAATCCTTAACAAAGGCTCCCTCTTCCCTCAGTGTTTGAGTTAAACAGGTTTTAAATCTCCCCAACCAAAAGAGTGTTTTAACAGGCTGTATTAAAAGGACATAATTTTACTAGTTCTCCAGTTGTCCATGGAGTCTTCCAGGGTAGATGAGACCTGAATTACTAATGTAAAAAGCAGGGGGACAGACTCCTCTGTTGTTGCTGAAAGAAACCTTGATCTTGCAGTCCTCTTTTATATATCATAAAGAAGCCAAAAAACAAAACAACCCAACAACAACAAAACCCCCATACAACTCCAGCCTTTTTTTCTTTCCCATTTCAGGTCTCTTTTGTTATCAGGCTAAGGGAACACACAGTTATTATTTTTATATCCATCACAACAGGATATGGGCACAGGGGGTCCCATCATCAGCCAGTGTAAATCAGGGTAGCTCCATGCCTCACCTATTTTTGTTTATTAATTTGTGTTTCTAGAACTGGATTGCTATCATTGTGGTTTAAATACATAATAATTATTTCATTAGTGTTTCCATTCAAAATTAATTGGCTAATCTACACATGAATCAGTTGTGTAAATGTGATGTTTGCAATAGTTACTTGATGTGATTTAGAGTAATTGCTTATTTTTAGGTTTAGCCCTGTGTTATACTGCAAAGTGATTTATCTGGTGGTTTATCTTATCCGAACACATTCTCTTTTTTTGTGGGGTGGTTGGGGTTTTTTTGTTTTGTTTTGTTTTGTTTTTGCAATTTTATTTTTATAAAGAAACATTTCTGTAGAGTCATGGAACACATTTGCACCATGTGCTTTTGAGATTACATGTTATATCATCTTTGCTTTATGATGCAGTACTATAAGCCATAAAAACTTTATATGTTTGGAGAATTATCAGCTGCAAGATATTCTGGGTTAGTCTATTCAGGTTCTTGTACCACTCTCACCACCGTAGTATCTGAGAATCTTCAAGGAGTGAATTAAGTGAGTTGATAAACACCTGTCCCAGAGGGTTTGCTCTTTCTTTCAGCCTCTCCCCAGGATGTGTATGTGCAGTAGAATATTTTGAAAGTTATTTTGTTTGTTATAAAAGGGCCCATGCTGCTTTGTGTTTATATTAGAGAAAGCAAGTTGGAAGAGTGCACCAAAGGGCTGGTCTACCCTGGGGGGGGGGGAGGGGGAGGGTCGATGTAAGATACACAACTTCAGCTACGGGAATAGCGTAGCTGAAGTCGACGTATCTTATTTTGACTTACCTTGGGTCCTCACGGCATGGGATTGACGGCCACTGCTCGCCCTGGTGGAGTTCCAGAGTAGACGGGAGCACGTTCGGGGATCAATATATCGTGTCTAGCCAATTTGGCGGGTAGTCTGGACGTAACCTTAGACTTGGAGACTTCTTAGCTCCTGTGGGAGTTAGTTCCCCCAAACTGTCTTCTGCACAGACAAGCTTTGCATTTGCAGTAGAAAGTTCTGTTTGCCAAAGGAATAGAGTTGTTAACCATGAGCCTTGCAACAGACCACTTACTGCAGAAGCATGACACCTTGCAGTAAGAGTTTTAGGATTAGGCCTGAACACACTTGCATTTAACATTCTAGTGCACCTGCCCAGCAGTCTGATATAGCAAGGTATTTAAGCACATGGCTAACTTTAAACACGTGCTTATAGTAATGCAGTGCTTAAGTACTTTGTTGAATTGGGGCCTACGTGGGTGGCAACATGCCTGTGCAGAGTCAGAAAAAAAGGGACCAGGAACACAGAGAACAGTTTGTCTCTGTATAAATTATTCCTCCAGCATGGGCAGACTAAATTCAACCTTCACTGGTCATCTATAATGGATACTTCCACCGTCAGATACATTTTAATGCTGCTTCGTCCCTTATTTTATCCCAGCAGCAAAACCCCCTTCCTTAAACACCAAAGATGGATCAGTGCACGCTTTAAACCACTACCAAAGTCTAGGATGTTTTATGATATAAACATTACAAATGGTATCTCTTATTCATTTATTTCAAATTGTTAAAAATTACAGAGTATATTTTAAAATTCAGTTATATACAAAATCTTCTGTATTTGTCAGTTCTTCAATCACTTCCTTTGTAATATCCCACTGGAATCAAATGTCAATTACAAACTAAAGGAAAGCAACTTTAATTTCAAATGGAATGTTTATGGTGTAGAATAGTTTAAAGAGTTCATCAGCATGAGTTTGGGATGGATGCATTACTCATGAGTGAAGAAGCTATGAGTAAGTTATTTTGGACATCCCACTCCACTATGATTTGTTCTGTGTTTATACAACAGATGGTATGAGAAAGCTATTTTAAGAATGCTTTAGAGAGTTTTAAATTCTTATGTTATTTAACTTTTTCTTGTATCCCTTCATCAATAAAGCCAAGTGCCTTCATCACTAGGAGTCACAATGTCAAGGGCTCAGAAGGAGAGAAAAATTAAAAGTAGTAAATATAAAACACCTCCAAAAATGACCTAAAATAACCTTTCTATCCCTACAAATGGAATGACTGTACAAGTCTCATGTCTCAGGCCTTTCCAGGACCTGATGTGACGCACTGGCAGGCTAACAGTCTCTCCTTCAAAATAGGATAAAGTTCTCATTTCTAGCCTTGTGGGGCTGTGAGAAAACAGACCTTTTCATTTCTGACACTTTTGTTTATGGAACCTGGGCTGAACCTGACGTGTGTTGGCCTTCAGGATGGGATAATTTTTGAAGGAAGAAGAAAACATTTCTAGGTGGGTTTATTATTGTAAAATGCCATCCGCCTGAAGCTGCTCTGTGGTTTGGAGTGTGACACTAAGTCCAGGGAAAACAGATTAGTAAGCATGTCATATGGCCTTGTGCAATATGATGTATAATATAATATACATGTAATATTATGCATAATATTGCATGCACAGGTATGAGGAGGTGATATTATGTCATAAACTTATCACAAGCCTGCACAGCTATCCCCTCCCCATGAGTGCATGATGTGAGTCTATTTCCTATATTTACAGTAAGTAGTAAAAGTTGTGTAGTAGTAAAAGTTGATAAAATAAGCAACCACCAACCCAGATATTAAAACCCAATGAAATCTACAGTCAATTTATATCAAGCACTCTACCCAATCAACAACTTATTGAAAGTTGTTTCCTTCACTTTGCCCCATTAAACATGTATGCATCATCTTTCACAATCAGAAGCAAACTCACAGCCCTGTATTGCAAGAAGAGCAAATGTTGGCTAAAGATACTGGGGCAAAACCTTGGTCTTATGAAAACTGTAATGGGATCTTTGCTATCCATGCAGAACAGAAAGGACCTAACCACTCAAAGTCTCATCCAAATGACCCACATGCAGTAAATTTCATGATAACTCAATTCACTTGTTTCAGAAGGTTGATTCTGGAACCTGTGGTTCTTGAGACCCTCCATTCCAAGCCTGATGCTTATGGCACCAAGCCAAAACCTCCTGAATAACATACATAAGTGATGAAAAAGCAATACAGATTATGATAACATCTGTTATGGTATAATATGGAGAAGAAAATTTCTACATTGTCACAAATAGTTCACTTCTTAGGCATATTGGGACCAGACCTGTGTTGAGCACATTCTAGGAGCTGCTGAGAACCTTTAGCTTCCACTGAAGTCAACAAGAGATATAGAACCTCTCGGGCATCCTTTAAACCCCTTCCAAGGGAGAGTGGTTTCCAAACATTTTACTGAACTGACTGGAAAAAGAATTGGTATAATCCACACTTAACCACCTGTATAGTCAAGACCCAGACAAATATAGATTATTTATGTGCAACTCAATGAGAACAGAATAGACAATGTGTGTACAGCTGCTAAATTATCTGCAGTTTTTAGGAGTTCCTAAATAATCATTGATTTAAAAGTTGTTACGGTCCATTGAGTCAAAAATCAGTTTCTTAAAAAGACTCTCGCATTAGATTTATATCATAGACCTTGGCAATTCCACAAGAGCTGTTATAGATATCAGCTAAATATTGCACTTTATGAAAAGATCCTAAGATAACCCTGCTCCTTCTGGGAATTTTGGGATAAATGGACTCTGAATAGGAACAAACCTGGTCTGTAGTTGGTAAAACCAAAAAACAACTTGTAGTTTGCAACATAAGTTAATTGTGCTAGTATTTCATATATAGATAGCAGCTTCCATCCAATGATCTCAATGTGCCTTTCAAACATAAATGGCTCTGTCATGCTTTTAAGCCACAATACTTCTATGCAGAGGAAGGCTGCTCCAACAGGAGCAATGTTAAGCCCTGTGCCTCGGGCAGGTGCAATGTTTCCTGGAATTTCAAGAAGCCCAGGAAGAATTCATTTCATAGAGTGCAGTGTTCATTCCCTTCCTCTGTCTTTTCCCATAATTACTAGCTTTTTTAGCTGGTGCAGCAAGGGATCAAGCCTCTCCCATGCCTTTTGCAGAGGTAATAAGATCACATAGTCCTTATACTCTTCTGAGTGTAAGCACTCACCCATGTCTGGGTTCTCCATGAGGACACATAGCCAGGGAAGTTCTATATGTCTCCTCCTCCATTACACACCCACACAGGGATGGGTAGAATCTAGCCCTAGTTAATTAAGCTTCTTATCCCCCTTTAGGTAGGTATTCATATCCCCATTTTACAGATAAAATAACTGAGGCACAGAGAGATGCATTGTCAAGGTCACCTAGGAAGCCTGTGACTGAGCCTGGAAGATAGCCCATTCCTCCAAAACTAAATTCTAAACCTCTAATTTTGTCCCTCTCTGCTAACTGTGTATTTATAGAAGTGTTCATTTATATACATTTTGTACATATATGTGGAAGACTTTTTAAAAAAATTGTATGTTCTAGTTGAACATTACGAAAAACACCCTGGAAATTCTCCAACAATAAACTCAGTTAAAATAACATCACCAACTTGCCTTAAACCCACACCTGCCAGGAAAGTTAAAGCTAAACTGGCAAATAAACCATCTTTAATTCATCACCTCATGCCTACTTATCACAACAGTAGGCTTCTTTCCCAGGGATCTCTGAACAAGGATGGATATTTCATAGGCTGGGCCAAATGTTGCTCCTGCCTCATTATCTGCAGAGGGCTTCTTGACAGTGGAACCAATGTGGTCCTGCTGTTCAGGGAGGTGAATGTGGGGCTATGCAAGCAGGGTTTAGGGATGGGGCATGGTTGGGCCAGTGGAGAGTCATGGAGAGACTGGAGGATCCACTGCTACAGAAATCCTCCATTTACACATATACAGAGCTTCATTAGGGACTGCTGGAACCTTCATGGAGCAGCCATGCAATGGTTCCATGAAACGCCTGTTAATCTGCATGCATGTGCCCAATGCCCATCTCAGCTTTGCAGCCTAGGATCTGGGCTTAGAATTTGCTCCTCTCTGAGAAGCCATATGAGGCTACAAGAAGGCTAGTTACAGAATCAAGGACTTTCCATCTTAGATATGGATATTCCAGTTTTTCTCAGTTTAAGACCATCCATGACTAATGTTGGAAGAATGGATAAAGAGGGACTGTGTATGACTGAACAACATGTTCATATTAGCAACCAGGAAGAATTAAAGTTTAATTCACTATTGTGAAAGGCAACAAGTGACATGATTATGAGTTAGCATATATATGAAATGTGATACTAATACACACTACTTGCATCTGAAGAAGTGAGGTTCTTACCCACGAAAGCTTATGCTCCCAATACTTCTGTTAGTCTCAAAGGTGCCACAGGACCCTCTGTTGCTTAATACACACTACAGTTTATTTACAATGGAATACAATTAACAAAAGAATATGAACAATATTGCACATTATATATTCAAAGCCCTGTACAAATGCTAAATAATTCATCCTCAAAACCCTACAGATATGTATTCTTATAATATGTTATTATCCCCATTTTATAGATGGGGAAACGGAGTCCCAGAAAGACTAAGAGACTTGCACAATGCTTTTACTGTAAGTTATAGCAGAGCAAGGAGTATTAAGCAAATCAGACAGATCACCTTGCTCCTTATATAATTCAATCAGGAAAATAGTACATTGCACACATCAAGATATAGTAAAGAGCTTATTATGCTTTGTAACTTTGCTATGCTTGAAAGCTGCAAAGGAATGAAGGATATACAGACTACTCTTAAATAATCTAGGGCAAATGTTCAGACATCTCCGATGCCTTTTCCATTTTAATCATCAGATATAACATTTAATATTTGCCACTAGTATCTTACTCATGAGCTTTATTGCAAATAGTAACCAAAGCAGAATCTGCTTCATAGTCAGTTCATTTAATTGAAAGGTAAGGCCTTTGGGCAGTTCCTTCACATTAGGGACAGGTATTGACTGAACATCTGTACAAAAAATCCTCATTAGGAAGAAATCAAACAGAGATGATAAGATACTTACTGTTTAGCTATAGAATGTTAGAGCTTTTTGTTGCAAAGGCTGATTTTATAATTCAAGTAAAATGATCAGGGATTGCAGAACACTGCTCAATATTTCTGGATGTCATTGATAATGTCCTGCACATTCGTAAATAAGATTTGAAATGATACTATATTGATCAGAATACTTTGAGACAGTATGACAGAGAGCAAATTATTGATAGATAGCTTTGAATTTTCACAAGATAAATATAATGAGATGGCAAACTATGAATACAATGCTCAGGTGGTAACCATATCTAAGGAAGCTTGAGAGGTGTCTGGCCTTGTTTACAAAAACATCTATTTGTGAGCAGGACTGAACCTTACATTTTATAGGTGACTATTCTAGCTAACTGACTTCAGCTGGGTTCTATGCAACTGTGTATAATAACTAGGTTTCAATATACGTGCCCCTAGATGCCCCAGAAATTCCCGATGTATATGTTTTAGGGCTCATACATGCTCCACTGAAGTTGATGTCAAAATCACAATGGATTCAGTCACAGAAAAATTGGTCTTCCCATTGTGTTGCCACCTTTGCCTAGAATTTATTTCATTCTTCCTTTAAAAAGTTACTCTGAATGGCACGTACCCTGTTTTCAGCACTTTGGACAGCAACACAGGCACTCCGTCTCTGATCCGCCCCACTGAATTTGTATGTGTGCCTGCCTGTCTGTGTAAGAGTTCATAGATATACATATACACCAGGGCAAATGTCTCCAAAACAAACTATAGATTTTAGCGATGAGATTCCTGGTGCAGTTTTCTATTCTATATTCCTACGTTCTGCACAAAGTCCATCTGCTGAAATTTCACTAATATCAATGGAAGTTCGGGGGAGACTTTCAAAGGAATAAATATGAGTTAGGTATGCAACTTAATGCACAGGATAGACAGTAGAGATCAGCACTGGAGAGACCAGAATTTTGTCTGTGATTTCATGTTTTATTGTCTTTGGCCCAATCCTGCAACACTTGCACTCACAGAACTGTAATTGACTTCAGTGGCAGTCACATGTATGCATGGGCTGCAGGATCAGGTCTTCTGTGTGCTTGTATGAGCATAATTACATTGATAATTACATTAATTAATTAATTAATTAATTAAAATGCTTTTGTACCTTGGGTCAAAACTAAGAATTAGAGATTTTCTGGTGTTATAAAATTCTCAAACATGAAAATAATTAAGTAGTCACATCTGAGTATACATTCTAAGATTACAGACTAAAAACAAGGTTTTGTGTTAGTTGTGCCCTCCAATACTTCAGACAAAGTTCAAGAAAACTACAGCTTGGTTTATTTTAATATCAGAGAATTTCATAAGAGGACATGGACATTGTTTCCCTTTCCAACAGAGTGACTCACTGCCCTGGGTATTCTACAGCAAGTATTTTTGTTCTTAGAGATAGATCAAAGTTTGTACAATATGTGTAACTTTGAGGAGATGGAAAAGGTATTGCCAATATTAACTGTTTCATAAATACTATCAAATAGGATATGTTTTTTATTGCCTTGGTTTAAATCTTGTTATTGAAAAACCAATAACTTGCCATTTGTTTATACTTTTCTTGGCCTGCAAGCCAGATATATTGTCACAAGTGAAGCTAATAAACAATTACAGGCCTCACTCTTTTCACTCAACTTTCAGGCCTGGCCTCTTTTTCAAAAGAAAAGTGCAATTTATTGTTGGAGTGTTATAATTGTTCTATCTGGCTGTAAAAATGGGTAAAGGACTAGTAATTTAAAAAAAAAAACAGGTAGCAACCCACTGTTCCTCCCATTGGTGAACAGCTATTTACACAAGTAATCCTATTAACTTCAGTGGGATCCCATGCATCGGTAACTGCTCACCTGTGGGAATTAAGGGGGAATCACGAGATAGCTCCCAAAATATTCAATGTAATATCAGTTGAAAATGACTAGAGAGACAGAAAGCCACCATCTTGCTTAATGGCTGACAGATCATAGGGAATATTCTATCTGTGACTTGTGAGCAAAACCTCCTTTGACCTCAACAGCAATTGTGCACAAAAGAACAAAGGGCCCAGTTGTGATACCCTTATTCACACCTCTAGACCATAAGTAGTCCCGCTAAGATCAGTGAAGTTACTTGAGGAGTGATGTACTACTCAATGTTAGGATATCTCAGTCTGCCCCCAAAATAGTATATGACTCACAGTTTGAGATAAAAGAAATGCTGCTCAGTATCTGAATTAGGGACCTGATCTGAATTAGGGACCTGAAGCAAGTAGGAGTCTTTCCAATTAACGCAGTGGACTTTGAATCAGTATTTTTGTGCACAAGCAATAGCAGGATACATCCCTAATTGATGCCTAAGGTGATCTGTTTTGATTATAAGCATTTATTTATCTCAGAAAAATGGGTGCCAAAATCTAGAATGCAATGTAAGCTAAGATATGTAGGCTCGTTTGGTGTCACTTGATAAAGTACTTTTACAGTGCTCCATTTGGTGTTACAAGTAGAAAATACTAGGGCATTATGCTCACATACATTTTAAATAAGAGCTTCAATATTATGCTGTCGATTTAAAATAATTTTATTAAGATGGGCAGAAAAGTGATGCTGTAAAAGTTGAGATCTTCAATGCTGGCAGGGCAATAAAGAAACGGGGGGAAGTGCCTATTCTTTAAAATTCATGGAAATAGTGGCAAGATTGTTCTGTGCTACCCTCTTCATTAAGGATGACTCCAATGCAGTCTTGGGTCAGTGCAATATAATTGCACAACAGCCAGCCACCCCAAAAACATGCTTAATAGGAGTCTCCAATTTTGCCTTGTTCTGTGCACAGAATAAGTGCAAAATATTCACTAATGTCCTGACCCTGCCAGCTGTTCTGCTTGTGCAGCCCCATGTGATTTCAGTGGGGCTCTGTGAAGACATAGGGCTCTGTTTGTGTAGAACAGCTCACAGAACTGGTCTCTGAGCATGAAATAATCCCTGTGCAGGGGACCCAGGCTGGACCATCAATTAATGACCCTTCCCCTACTTGCCTTTTGCTCAGGAACTAAGGAGGATCAGGCAGCGCTTTGTTATTTTATTTTGATATTTATTTTATATATTGAGTTGCTGCTGCTGTAATAAAGAGTAAATCAGTAACATTCAACTTAGTCAACATGCTTTGTTTCCTGCTCTTTTTTTTTAGGGCATGTTGTAGGGACTGCTCTTGGGCTTCCTAAAATTTGTGGGAAGGGTGTGGAAGGGGAAATGGGTAGTGCAAGGAGCAGCTGGTGAGGCACAGGACCAGCAGACAGCAAAACCAAGGGTCAGTCTGACTTTCCTGTTACAAATTCTTGTGCAATGTACATGCTCAGAGCCTACCTGCGCAGACCTTGCACTCGTCCTCAATGGGCTTGATGTTCTGTCTGCCTTCACCATTCATAAGCCTTTGGTAAATCCCACTTTGTAGTGTTTGCCTGAAGGTGCACTGGATGGCGGTAACTGCTTCTTGGAAAATTCAGCCCTGAAAGGAAAGTTGGTAAACTTGTAGCCAATATATTAGGTACCAGATTGGAAAGACTCCATTGACTTCAGTGGGCACTAGATCAGGCCCTAAAGGAATAGCATCCAACAAATAGCGCATTTTAAACAGAGTCATACTTCTCTTCCACTTTAATCCCAATAATGCAGCAATAAATGCCTTTAAAACTATTGCCATCAACTCATATATACCAGTTACAATAGAGGGTCTACACAGAATGCTATTTAAATTGTAAGCTCTTTGGGGCAGGGACTATCTACTACTCTGTGTTTGTACAGCACCTAGCACACTGGGACCCCACTCTTGGTTACCCCTGGGGCACTGCCATAATAATAAACATCCATGATGATGCTTATACAAACATAATAATGATGACGCAAGCAAGAATTCCTTTTCATCTATCAATATAAAAACAAATGTGACAAACAATGGTCTCCATTTAGACGTATTTCTCTTATCCGGTCATATTTATCTCATCACTATATTACAGCCTAGGAACAGCAACATGTATGCAATTACCTGCAACCAGAGCCGTCTCCAGCATTTCTGCCGCCCCACGCAAAAAAAAAAAGCCGCGATCACAATCGTGACGGGCGGCGGCAATTGGGGGAAAAAAAAAGCCGCGATCAGCAGCGGCAGTTTGGCGGCAGGTCCTTCGCTCCTAGAGGGAGTGAGGGACCTGCCTTCCCTGAATTGCCGCAGGTGCCGCCCCTCTCCCTTGGCCGCCCCAAGCACCTGCTTGTTAAGCTGGTGCCTGGAGCCGGCCCTGACTGCAACAAGGCCATTATTGCAATATCCTTTGCTAATCACTACAACTGTGGAAAGCTTTAACTGGGTAGATCCAATCTGAAATACCTAAACAAAATTCCATTTACCTGTAATGTATCTGTTTGCCTTTACTCCCCACCAATTTTAATGACTCACAATTAAATAAAAGCACCCCCCCATTCACAATATCTCCCTGCTCATCACCCTTCTCTGGCCACAATTTTAATTTTGCACTATTACATTTTCATGGTAGCAGATTGTTATGTCAGTTGGCAGGATTATGAGTCATCATGTACTGTAGGAAGTAATGATCATCCAAAAAGCAAACGGAGATGGGTAGTGAAGGAAAAATCACTTATGCAAATAGAAATATTTTCAATAATGATCAACAGCGTGAGAAGGAATATAGAAAAATTACATTATAGAGATGAGCTTCATTTTAAAAATGCTCCCTAAGTGCTAAAGAGTTTCCCATCCTCATTTTTTCCCCTTTAAACTCTGTCATTTGTACAGCCTATTAACCTTTAACTTTATGACTATTCTAACGTGAAATACTGGCAGCATTTAAGTCTGAGAATACTAGAGCCCTACCTTCTTGGTTGGCAACAGAGGTGAAGCACTTTCTTTTAAATCAGTCATTTTTAATATCAGTCATATACACGCAGCATCAGGGAGACTATTTTTAGACTTGCATGCTGATGTTATTTATAATAAATGCTGTACTGATTCCAGTCATCGCTCTAGGAATTTCCCTACTGCCTCCCATTGTAACCTTATATTTCTATTTAAATACAGTAGGGTAAATCAAATTAAATTACTTCTTTAATAAAAGTTCCACTTTTCCTAAAAAGATGACATTTTATTAATTATCTGTATTATGGGTAACACTGGAGACTCCATCCAAGAGCGGGGCCTCATAGTGCATACATATACTGTACACACATATGGTAAGAAACAGTCCTTGCCACGAAGAGCTTACAATCTAAATGGACAAGAGAGATAAAGCATAGGAGAAGAAACAGAGAAAACGTGACTTACCCAAGGACACATAGCAGGTCACTAGAAGAGCTGGGAATAGAACGCATGTCTCTTGAGTCCCAGTACTCTATCCACTAGACCAGTGGTTCTCAAACTTTTTTTTTTTGTGGACCACTTGAAAATTGCTGAGGGTGTACGCGGACCACTTAATGATCTTTCCAAATGTTAGTTGTACCATTAGCTAACTATTGTAAAGCGCTTTGGATAACAGCACTATATAAAAAAACCCATAATAATAATTGGGTTTTTGTTCTACAAATAAAAGCACACAACTCATATTTTAATATCAGTAGTCTTACCTTTCTAATGCAATGGATGTGCCCTCTCTTCCCCGCTGCAGCAGCCATAGAGCTGGGGCTGGGAAGGAGGGCCGTCTCTTCCTGGCAGCCACAGCCCTGGAGCTGGGGAAAGTTGCCTCTTTCTCTGGTCACCGTAGCCCTGCATGTCCCAAATTCCTCCCACCCCCTCTTCTAACCCCACTGCCCCTCCCACCTATCCCCTTTCCCCCCCAAGGCCACCACCTCACCTTACATGTGCATCTTGTCTAGGGTCCAGGCACCATGCCTGCGCGGCTCCACTAATTAGGTGGGTGGCCCTTCATTCTCTTGTGTGCGGCCACCCAAGCATGATAGTTCCTTAGAGGGAACTATCTGCGGACCATCTGAATGGAGCTCACGGACCACTGGTGGTCCACAGACTACAGTTTGAGAACCTCTGCACTGGACGATGCTGTCTCATCTATGGGTATCTTTGTTAAACATTACATTAGCAATGAGTTTTCCCACCATAAAGCAGCATAAATTATAAAGGGCTTTTTCTCTCTGCAGTCTAGTGGTAGAGATGGCTCTGAGCAGCATAGTTCGGATCCAGATCTTAATTACCCTAAATTAAGGAGAAGGGGTCACTTCCCCCACAACATTTGCATCTGCATCTAGTATTGAACTTCAGCCAAATTCAGAGGAACAGATCCAGGGATGTAGCTCGTGTCCCAAATCTTGAAAAATGTCAATAGTTTCCAACTGCTCAAGTTAAAACTGACCTCCCATACAAGGTCACGAGTTGGGAAAATGGGCTATAGCACACCATGTTGCAAAGACATCTTTTTTTCTCAAGCATTTGATGACAGGATGGGATGAGGTTTGGACAGAGCATCACATTTTGAATGACACATTTTGGGGTCCTGTTGATTATGATTGCAGCAGAGGATTTAAGTAGCTTTATGTTGTTTTTTATTTTTCCAAATTATAAGAGTGCCCAGAGCTTGGTATGGGAACTTCTATTGTTTTTTTCTTTATAAAGCTGAATAACTAACTAAATAAATCTAGAGACTAATTAGGGTAATGTCTCCACTGTCCACATGGTGTTGGCCTGTAATAGGATCAGGGTCATTTTTGTGTACCAACAAGCAATGGTGTTGTTTCCAACATCAGCCTGGATCCTGGAAGGATTTTCACCCTGGAAAATCAAAGAAAGAACCCTGAAGGCATCTTTCAAGATATCTGGTCCTGTACTAGTCAATGGAAGTTTTAGCAGTGATTTCAATAGGAGCACGAACTGGCCCTAATCTGGAACACTAATTCACCCCCCAGGATATCTGTAAACATAGATGGAAGGTTGGAAGAACAACCAAGTCTGAACCCATCCTGCAATTCTTAATCAGGAAAAACTCCCATTGACTTCAGTCTGAAAGTTGCTTGAGTAAGAAATTCAGAATTTTACCTTTCATATTTATTCAATCCCCCATCCCTGCTCTGTTCAATAGCTGCTATCCTCTGAAGAGCGCATTGGCGAGTGGTGAAATCATAACATTAGAAGTGATCTAAATCTAATTTCTCCTTCCTTCATCTTTGACCCATTCCTCAATTCATTTGCATACTTCAATACTATTGGTTAGTGTGGGAAGAGGAAGAACACATATAAATGACAGCCAGAAAAAATAGTCGTGTATAATGACCACTATATATCTAGAAGTTACTGAAGCGTGTATCTGCTCCCACTGAGTTAGTAGTCTGTTAGTGATTGTAAACATGGCTATTTACTTGATAAGAAAATCATCAAACCCTAAGTGTTTGATTTAAACCTATATAATTTTGAGCCATTTGGCCCAAGTTATGGCTGGCTTTACTCAGGTGCACAAGGGCACAGAAGGGTATAAAATGGCCCCACCATGCACCTCAATGCACAGGCTGGCTACAGCTGCACTGGGAAGTGCAGACACAGCTTAATACTAGTGCTGCTGCTGCTGCTGCTAATAGCTGTCCCACAGTAGGGGCCAGAATGAGGGAAGGGCCATTGCCCCATCTCTCCTCACCTGCCAGCAAAGCTGTCTAGGCATTGAAGGAGGAGCACTTGCTCCAATCCTTGCATATGTGGTGAAGCTGCTGCTGCGGCAGGAGGAATTCTGGCTGACTTTCGAGCTGCACATCTCTCCAAGTGCAAAAGCAAGAACGTAGCCCTTTATCTTTGCTAAGGATTGAGGCCTTTTTGGTTTTTGAGATGTTTCTACTAAAGAATCATGCAGTTTTACTTCCTAAAATTCTCTTACTACCAACAAATTTTTAAGTTATAAGTCACAGTGGTGATAGACAGAATCCCTTTCTCCAGACCACCAAGCGTGATAATTACCGGCTCCCTACTAACTCTTCCTGATGTAGGGTTGCCTTCCTACAGAAACTTTTTTTTCTCAGCATGTCTTTCTGAGGGCTGGCCCTTTAAAGTTGGCAGAGCCAAGAGGCTGCAGCTTTAAAGTGAGGACTCCTCAAGTGGAACCTGCGGGCTGCAGCTTCTTCTCTTTTAAATGGTAAGTACCTGCTATGTTTTCCCTTTCTCAATGGCAAACAAATGACACCTTCACACAATACATTCATACATCAATATTCTATACTATGAACTGTGTGATATGCATACATCATCTCACTGGTATCAATTGGATTCTAAGTACAGATATATTCATTTTATAGGATATATAGTGAATATATACAGGATACATCAGTAACATCGTATCAGATGTAACAGGCAAGACTGGATGTGAATGGGAAGTACACCACAGCAGTATTTTAGGCCTGGTTTCTACTGGTGTAACTTCATTTACTCCAGTGAAGTTACTCCTGATGTATACACTGGTAGCACAGAATCAGGCACATAGTATTTTTACTATGCACAAGTCTAGCAGGTGTAATAGTGGGTCATTATCGAATACAACACTGATAACAACATGGCTACATAATGGCTGCAAATATGCCAAACAATTTCTAGTGTATTTATTTATTTTTGTGTGTCTATTAGTGAAGACCTTTGTGCTGCTTGGATCTGCATTAGGTTTAGATTGGGGTTCAAAGTTCCTATCCAAGGGTAAGCCAGCATTAACGTGTAGTTGGAGTTGATGGTATTAAACTTGTGCAAATTATTCTTCTGAGATTTCATCCCTAAGTTACGCCAGCTAGAATGATGGAAAACTCATAAGATCACCTGTTCTCTTGAAAGTTCTGTGGCACCCGAAACAGATCCAGAAAGCTGGCTTTTTCCTGTGTTGCACCTGCCCCCAGAACCAGATTTCAGGTTGGATGTTCTGGCTCTGGACCATATCTAATTAGCATAAATAAAGGCCAATAGGTGCACACCATTTTAGGGATTTGACCAAAGCCCACCCAAACAAGGAAACACAGAATGAAGGTTGCCATTTCTTCTGTAGCTGTGCCCTGTGTATTGCAGCGCTCTGGGACTCAGATTCAGCCGTGAAGGGCCAGATTTAGAAAAGTAGTTAGGCACCTAAAGATTCAGATAGGCAACTAAGGGATTTTCAAAAGCACCTAAGTTAGTAGGTAACTAACTCCTATTGATTTGGGAGTTGGGTGGCTAACCTGCTTATCCTACTAGGTGCCTACTGCACCGTTAGGCACCTAAATAGGTTTCTAACTTTGGCTCCAACACTTAGGCATATGTTTAATTTAAGCATATTCTTAAATAAGCATATGTTTAAAATGAAGCATGTTTAATTGCTTTGCTGAATAACAATGGATTGTGCTTGAAAGCCTTGCTGAATTGGGGTCAGGAAGATGATTCACTTTGCTGAAACCCCTCCAGTGGGTTGGCACAATTGAATGACTTACGGACACAGTGGTAGCCCTGCACTTGAAGTCAGACCAGTCAAGATTTTTTTGTTTTGTTTAGAAACTAGTTTTTGTTTTTTTCTAAATGGAAGAGAATTATAAATGAATTGGGTAGGGAAGCTAAAGTTTCTAGTTCATTTAGTTCCTGTTTTCAGTGTTATTCCATTTTTAACATTTACCTAAAGTTTGTATCTTCCCAAGTCCTATTTCATGGTTAGTATAAGGCCAGCCTGAAAGATAATATATTGTGACTGTTATATTATTTATTTCAAAGCCAAGTTATTGATTATTGCATGCTGAAAATGACAAATGGCATCGAAGAAAGGCACGGTCAGCGAGTTCTATTAAAGAAATGATAGTATTGCTCATGGATTGTTAAAAGGTTCAGTTTAGGTACTTTATAGGTTTATATCCATCACTATTTAATGACCAAATGATGAAAAATATGAGTCACGGGAACAATTTCTTTCTGTTGGAGTTTTAGGTTAAAGCAGTTAGCAAAATACGACAATTTTTGTGCTGAGGTTTTATGCTCCTAGATTTCATAGAGCATAACAATTAGTGCAATTTTTTTTAAAGGTGATGACTTTATGTACATATAATAACTAATAACATGACTGGAGTATTATGCAAAAATGAAACATGATCTGCATAGACAAAGTAAATGACCTTATTTTGGGCTAAATCCTAGTCCCTGCTGTGCATGCATGTTCATATGGGAAAAGGGCATGCAAGCAGCCAGGCAGATTTTTTCCATAGAACACAGGAATGCACCAGAAAGTACAGCCAGCTAGGGGTCAACCCCCGCATAAAGGGCCTAAAACCCACTGAAATCAATGGAAAGATTCCCATTGATTTCAATGAACTTTGGGTCAGTCTCTAAATCCCCAGAGGGGAATAGTCCAAGGCGGCATTCCATCCCCCCAAGTGACCCACTATGTATACTCTGTGCAATCCTCGCCTGCAGCAGTTGTATTTCTGTGCCAGGAAATACAAGTATTCCTGACTCATCTTTGCTGCATAGCCGAGGTTGAGTTTGGCCTATTTGCTACATATTTGTAATTCCTGAAATTTTGGCTGTAATTCTAAGTGTTTTGTTTTTTACAGATTTATGTGTATTTTTTCACCCACTTATTCTATTAGAGCCTTCTCTGTTAAAACCACTCAGCTCATGAAAGCTTGTAACCTCTGCTTTCAAAACAATAGCAAGAATCGAGGGTCACTAATAACTCTCCTATCTGTGCTGAGAAACTCCATTTAATCATTATCAGCATTGTTGGCAAATAAGAAACACCACTCGATTGGACAACGGTGACATTGTCGTAAAGATCCTATCCAGGATGAAATGAACAGCCAGCTGCAGTGTTTGCCACTGTGAATTGTAGCTGTGTGACCTGGAATCTGGCCTAAAAAGCTGGTATAAATCTAGCAAAAAAGACAGTTACTCACCTTTGTAACTGTTGTTCTTCGAGATGTGTTGCTCATATCCATTCCAATTAGGTGTGCGCGCGCTGAGTGCACGATTGTTGGAAGATTTTTACCCTAGCAACACTCGGTGGGTTGGCTGAGGCGCCCCCTGGAGTGGCGCCCTTATGGCGCCAGATATATGCCCCTGCCGACCCAGCGCCCCCTCAGTTCCTTCTTGCCAGCTACTCCAACAGCAGGGAAGGAGGGCGGGTTTGGAATGGATATAAGCAACACATCTCAAAGAACAACAGTTACAAAGGTGAGTAACCATCTTTTCTTCTTCGAGTGCTTGCTCATATCGATTCCAATTAGGTGACTCCCAAGCCCTACCTAGGCGGTGGGGTTGGAGTGAGATGTCGCAGAGTGAAGGACCACTGAACCAAATGCCGCATCATCCCTGGACTGCTGCACTATGGCATAGTGGGAAGCGAAGGTATGCACTGATGACCAAGTTGCTGTCCTACAGATCTCCTGTATGAGCACATGAGCCAGAAAGGTGGAGGACGAAGCTTGAGCCCCAGTAGAATGGGCAGTGAGGCAGGTAGTTGGGACACCAGCCAAGTCACAGCACGCACGAATGCATGATGTAATCCAAGATGAGATTCGCCATGAGGAGACCGGGAGGCCCTTCATCTGGTCTGCCACCACTACAAACAGCTGGGACGTCTTCCTAAAAGGTTTTGTTCGTTCGATGTAAAAGGCGAGAGCCCTACGAACGTCTAGGGAATGTAGCTGTTGCTCTTATCACAAAGCGTGTGGCTTCGGAAAGAAGACCGGGAGGAAGATGTCTTGGTTGACATGGAAGGCAGAATCCACCTTAGGGAGGAAGGCGGGTGTGGTCGCAGCTGTACCTTGTCCTTATGGAACACCGTATACGGTGGGTCCGATGTGAGGGCTCGAAGTTCCGACACTCGTCTCGCCAATGTGATAGCGATGAGGAAAGCTGTTTTCCAGGAAAGGTACAGAAGCAAGTAGGTGGCCATCGGCTCGAAAGGGGCACCCATGAGTCTAGATAGAACCAGATTGAGGTCCTACGTAGGCGCCAGATGATGAATTTGTGAGTACAGATGTTCCAAACCTTTGAGGAACCTGCTGACCATGGGATTGGAGAAAACCGAGCGCCCGTTTTCGCCAGGGTGGAAGGCTGAAATCGCTGCTAGGTGTACTCTGATGGATGAGACAGCTAGGCCTTGCTGTTTCAGGGACCAGAGATACTCTAGGATGGTAGGTACTGGCACCTCCAGAGGGACAGTATTGCTCAGGGCACACCAGCAGGAGAAGCGCTTCCATTTGGCCAGGTATGTGGACCTAGTGGAGGGCTTTCTGCTACCCAAGAGTACTTGCTGCACTGAACCGGAGCAATGCAGCTCAGATTGAGTTAGCCATGCAGCATCCATGCTGTGAGATGGAGGGACTGCAGGTCCGGATGACATAACCTGCCGTGTTCCTGAGTGATCAGATCTGACCACAATGGTAGAGGAATTGGTATGGTCATCGACAGATCGAGGAGTGTGGAGTACCAATGCTGTCTGGGCCACGCCAGAGTGATCAAGATTAAGCGGGCCTTGTCTCTGCATAACTTGAGAAGGACCTTGTGGACCAATGGAAATGGAGGGAAGGCATAGAGCAGGTGGTCTTTCCATGGTATCAGGAAGGCATCCAACAGGGAGCCCGGGGAGCGTCCCTGGAGAGAGCAGAACACCTGGCACTTCCGATTCTCGCGAGAGGCGAAAAGGTCTATGTGGGGAAATCCCCACTTCTGGAAAACAGAATGGATAACATCCGGACGTATTGACCACTCATGAGCCAGGAAGGACCTGCTGAGGCGATCTGCCAAGGTGTTCTGGACTCCTGGGAGAAACGACGCCACCAGGTCGATTGAGTGGGCTATGCAAAATTCCCAGAGGTGTATGGCTTCCTGACAGAGGAACCGCGCTCTGCCTTGCTTGTTGATGTAAAACATGGCCGTTATGTTGTCTGTGAAGACTGTGACACAACGGCTCTGAAGGTGTTCACGGAATACCTGACACGCCAGGCGTACTGCTCTCAATTCCCTTACGTTGATGTGCAGGGTTATTTCTTGTGCAGACCAAAGACCTTGTGTGCGAAGGTCCATGAGGTGAGCGCCCCAGCCCAGTTATGATGCGTCCGTGGTCAGGACTAGAGAGGGCTGTGGGGCATGGAATGCAAACAAACAAAGCTGGGGTTTAGCCACCAACCCAGAGAGGATAAGACCTCCGTTGGCACCATGAGTACTGTGTCCAAACTGTCTTGGCCTGGACAGTACATTGACGATAGCCAGGTCTGAAGTGGACAGAGGCGTAGTCTGGCATGTCTGGTCACGAAGGTGCACGAGGCCATGTGGCCCAGAAGACCGAGACACGTGCATGCTGTCAAGGTCGGGACGTTTTGGAGGCCGTGAATAATGGTGGTCATGGACTGGAAGCGGGCCTGCGGTAGGCACGCCGTCGCGAGATTCGAGTCCAGGATCGCCCCAATGAAGTCTATTCTTTGGGCTGGCTCCAAAGTGGACTTTTCGGTGTTGAGCAGCAGGCCCAGTTGCCTGAACAAGCTCATGATGAACCGAACATGAGACTGCACCTGTAGCTCGGAACGACCCCGAACGAGCCAGTCGTCGAGGTACGGGAACACTTGGATCTGATGTCGGCGGAGCGAGGCCACTACGACAGCCATTCACTTTGTGAAGACCCTTGGTGCTGTGGACAGGCCAAAGGGAAGGACGGTAAATTGGAAATGCTGCTGGTTGACCACAAAGCGAAGGAATCGCCTGTGCGGCGGGTAAATTGCTATGTGGAAGTACGTGTCCTTCATGTTGAGGACGACGTACCAGTCTCCAGGATCCAGGGAAGGGATAATGGTCCCCAGGGAAACCATGCGGAACTTCAACTTTACCATGAATTTGTTGAGTCCGCGCAGGTCCAGGATGAGCCGTAGTCCCCGCTTTGCCTTGGGGATTAGGAAGTAACGGGAGTAAAAACCCCTGCCCCTCAAATCCTTTGGGACCTCTTCCACCGCTCTGATAGACAGGAGCACCTGTACCTCCTGTAAGAGGAGTTGCTCATGAGAGGGGTCCCTGTAGAGGGACAGGGAGGGAGGGTGGGAAGGGGGGGGGCAAAACAAACTGAAGATGGTATCCAGTTTCCACCATGCATAGGACCCAGTGATCTGACGTTATGTGGGACCACGCAGGGAGGAAATAGAACAGGCGGTTGAAGAAAGGCGGGAAAGGATCCTGCAAGGAGACTGGTGCTCCGTCCTCGGGCAAAACCTTCAAAAGATTTGCTTGGGCCCCGCCAATGGTTTTGGGGGGCCCTGATTCTGGCCTGATTGAGGACCAGATTGTCTCCTCCTATTACCACGGCCACGCCTTCTAGCGAAGTCTTGCCGCGGTCGAGGGTTAGGGTAGGTGCACTGCGGTTGGGGCTGGAAGGGCCTACATTGCGTCACCGGGGTATGCATGCCCAATGAGCGCATGATGGCCCGGTTGTCCATCAGACTCTGAAGTCTGGGATCAGTTTTGTCTGAGAACAGCCCCTGGCCATCAAAGGGCAGGTCTTGAATAGTCTGCTGCAGCTCCGGTGGAAGACCGGACACTTGTAGCCATGCAATGCGGTGCATAGCCATGCCTGAGGCTAGAGTCCTAACTGCCGAGTCCGCCGTGTCTAAAGACGCCTGCAGGGATGTCCTCGCCACTTTCTTGCCCTCTTTTAGCAAGGCCCCAAACTCCTCCCTGGACTCCTGGGGAACCAACTCCTTGAACTTCCCCGTCGAGTTCCAGGTGTTATAATTATAACGGCTCAGGAGGGCCTGCTGGTTAGCTACCCTGAGCTGTAGTCCACCCGTTGAATAAATCTTGCACCCAAATAAATCCAGGTGCCTAGCGTCCTTAGACTTAGGGGCAGGTGCTTGCTGGCCGTGTCTCTCCCTCTCGTTCACAGACTGTACAACGAGGGAGCAAGGTTGGGGGGTGAACATACAAATATTCATAGTCCTTAGAGGGCACCATGTATTTCCTCTCCACCCCTCTGGCCGATCATACCGGGAGGGAGAGCTTCGTGAGGCAGAGCGGCACCGCGAGTACGACCGGCACCGAGATGGGGATCGGTGCCAGGACTGCGAGCGGTGCAGAGACCGGGACTATCGACGGGATCAGGTCCACAACCTGGACCGGGACTGAGATCGGTGCCGAGCTGTCTCGCTCTGCGATGGAGGTCGCATGAAGGCTGGCTTCCCTATGGATGGAACAGTCCGCACCGGCGGTGCCAGAGGGTGAGACGGTCCAGGCTCAGTCAGCGCGATCAGGTCGCGAGCGGTGGAGGTCTCCAGAATGGACGGCAGGCCAAACTCAACCACGGTGCGCACCAGGGAGCTTGTGTGCACCAGACTCAACGGCGCTTGCGGCGCCGGAATTGATGGTGCCGGAGTTGGAGTCTTCGCAGGGCGGTCCAGCACGGGCCGTTGCTCCAATGGGGGTACAGGTGGCACCTGCAACTGCACAGGCGCAGCAGGTGGTTTGTGCTGCTTCTTGGGCCGTGGAGACAGCAAGTGATGTCACATCTGTACTGGTGCTGGAGACGTCCAGTGCCTAGAGTCTTCGCTGGTGCCGGGTTGTTCCGGTGCCTGAGGCTCACTTCGGACCGATGGCGCCTGGTCTGCATGCAGTGCTGAGGGCACCGGGCTAAGTGCCGCTTCCATTAGGAGCTGTTTTAACCAAAAGTCCAGCTCCTTTTTTGTCCGAGGCTTGAAAGCCTTACAAATGCGGCACTTATCTGGTTGATGGGATTCCCCCAGGCACTGCAAACAGGAGTCGTGGAGGTCTCCCGTAGGCATTGGCTTGAGACAGGCCAAGCAAGGCTTGAAACCCGGAGACCTAGGCATGGGTCCTGGTACCGGGGAGGAGGGAAGGGGATAAACCCCGTTTCCTCCAAGTACTATCTACACGATCTACAAAACTATTAAAACTACACCAAACAACTATCTACAGTACAATGAGTAAAGAGCTAGGGATGTGGAGATCAGCTATGCCATGCTCCACAGTTCCAATGACCGTCACGGGTGGTAGGAAGGAACAGAGGGGGCGCTGGGTCGGCAGGGGCATATATCCGGTGCCATAAGAGCGCCACTCCAGGGGGCGCCTCAGCCGACCCACCGAGTGTTGCTAGGGTAAAAATCTTCCGACGATCGTGCATGCAGCGTGTGCACACCTAATTGGAATCAATATGAGCAAGCACTCGAAGAAGAATAAATCTTTCACAATCGCCTAAGGTTTCATGCTGCCTTAACTCAACTCTTTTACCTAATCCCTGACCTTTCTTTATAATTTTTCATATCGTCCCAGGTAAAATCAGGGCCTTCTGTTGCAGGAGACTCAACTGAGAGCAATCATGAGCTTATACTTTATCCTGAGATAGATAAACAGGATGGGCAATAGCATGCTCATGAGAAACCTTTGGGGAGTTTGGCAATGTTCTGCATTTAATTTCATAGAGGCAGCCACATTAATTTCTTTTTTGATATTGCTTTATTTTAATGCATCTTGTAACAAATCCATGGTTGAATACATCATGACTGGTATTTAAACTGCCCTCAGAGAGCATCAAGCTTCCTTTCTCTCTTCTACAGGTCTCTTAGCACTTCAGGAAAATCTTTGTTAGCTGTAGCAGTCCGAGGGTTTATATGCTTTAGAACAGACAGTATACAGCGTGCAATGTTCTTTCTCTGTCACTTGTTTGTTTACACACTCACACACTCTCTCTCTCGGGTAGGTCAGTTGTTCTATCTAGTACACTTGAGTGGCACACAAGCAAACTGCACATCTCTTACCCCTCCCAGAATTGAGCAAAGTTCATCCACAAGTGACTGTGGTTCATAGCAATTCAAACCCAACAGCCAGGATCTGTGTCCTCATACGTACAGACATCACAGTTTGCAGCTCCACTGCACGCCATGTCCTGCCACATGAACTCTGAGTGCCACATTTGAATAATGTTAGGAGGGGAGAGTTAAGATAAAGTGCACATCAGTCTGATATAAAGAAATATACCATTCCTTTCTATTTAGCACATAAGCACTGCTTTAAGCAGTACCTTGTTAGTATAGTGCCCCAAAAGTCATAAAGGGCATTAACCTAAAATTAAGGTACCACAAAAAACTGGAAGTACTGGTCCCCCACTGCATTACATTTCTAGCCAACATTTTTTAAAATGGGTGCCTATATACCTAGGCACCTAAATAAGTGACCTGCTCTTCAAAAGTGCCATATACCAACACCTATTGACTTTATTGGGATCTGCTGACTACTCAGAGTTTTTGAAAGACAGGCCACTTGTTTAGATACCTGTGGATTTAAAGCCTAACTTTGGGTACCCATTTTAGAAGATCCTGGCTTTTTCCTCACTGCCTGAAGACAGGCTGCTTCCCCTTTCTTCAGGGACAACTAGTGAAGTCACAAGGAGAACAACAGCTTATGAACATAGAAATAAGAGATAGAAAAGACCCATTAAGTACTCAAATGCATCTCTGGACCATCTAGTCCAAACCTGTGCTGCTACTTCTGATTAAGGGCATGGTGCTCTTTCTGGCTGTGGGTTTGAACCATTATAGTGAATCGTACTTAAAACTGTCCATTTTGGAATATCTTTCTATATAATCCACCAGCAAGGTCTGGTTGCCAAGACAAACAAACAAAAAAACACACCATGATGTCAATCCATAAGGTAAGATATTTCAGCTGAAACTGCTGTCAAGATAGGTCAGCTTTAGGCCTAACAATGCTCTTGATCATGTTCCATTAAGGAAGCTGACCCCAGATTTTTATGTACTTCCTTTATGGTCTGCTTCCATACTTCAGCTATGTCAACGCTAGCTGTGCCGCTGTAAGGTCTTCCGTGTAGCTGCTTTTGCCAGCAGGAGAGAGCTCTCCTGCCAGCATAATTAAAACACCCCCAATGACCTGCATTAACTATGTCTCCTGCCAGCATAGCACTGTCCACACCAGCACTTTGGTTGGTGAAACTTATGTCGGTCAGGGGGGTGGTTTTTTCATACCCCTGATCGACAAAAGTTTTGCTGATAAAAGTGCTAGTGTAGACAAAGTCTTACTTACTCCTGCCTACTCTAAAGAAACCTAGTTTCTTACTACTCCCACAGAACAAGCAGGTATCATAACTACACTTCATAGGCTGTGCTACAGTGCTATTCTGAAGATGCATACTAAAAATGGCCATTACACACTGGGGGGCCAATCCTGTTCCTATTTCAGTAAATGGAATTTTGCTACGGACTTCAATGGGAAAAGCAAGCCCAATATCTTATTTCTGGAAATTACTCCTGACTCAGACCAGGGGTTAAGGCTGTTATTCTGCTGTTATTGAAGTCAATGGCAAAACCCCCACTGACTTTGACATATGCCATATCAGACCCAAAGTGGGTGGTATTACCTAGGTATTTCCTCCCATGAAAAATCTGAGTATTAAAGCCACACCCATGAGAGACCTATCTATGCAGACCTAACACCCAGTGTAGACAGTGCTATGTCAAAGGAAGAATTCTTCCTTCTACTTAACTACCATCTCTCAGGGAGGTGGAGAACTCCACCCATTGGCAAAGGTAGTGTCTACCCAGAAGCGGTTTTAGTCTCTCTATGCCTCACTTCCTCATCTGTAAAATAGTGATAACGGAACTTCCCAACCTTAGAGAGGCATTGTGAAGATAAACACATACAAATTGTGAGGCGCTTAGATTTTATGGTAATAGAGGCCATATCAATTTCCTTCGATTGATAAGCAAAAGTGGCAGAGTCAGGCCCTTGGTTTGAAGTGCATAATAAAGCACTGTGAAAATATAACATTTCATAGAATCATAGAAATGTAAGCCTGCAAGGACCTTTAATAGATCATCTAGTCCAGTTGTCTGCTCTGAGGCAGGACTAAGTATTTTCTAGACCATCCCTAATATGTGTTTGTCCAACCTGCTCTTAAAAACCACCAATGACGGAGATTCCACACCCTCCCTAGCAATTTGTTCCAGAACTTAACTACCCTGACAGTTAGGAACTTTTTCCTAATGTCCAACCTAAATCTCTCTTGCTGCAATTGAAGCACATTGCTTCTTGTCCTATCCTCAGCAGATAAGGAGAACAATTTATCACCTTCCTCTTTATAACAATCTTGTATTTACTTGAAGACTGTCTCGGTTTTCTCTTCTCCAGATTAAACAAACCTGATTTTTTCAATCTTTCCTCATAAGTCATGTTTTCTAGACCTTTAATAATTTTTGTTGCTCTCCTCTGGACTTTCTCCAATCTGTCTACATCTTTTCTGAAGTGGGGTGCCCAGAAATGGACATAGTACTCCACTGAAGCCTTATCTGTGATAAGGAGCGTGAAATAATTTTTTCTTGGGTCTTGCTTACTCCACTTCTGCCAATATATCCCAGAATGATGTTCACTTTTTTGCAACAGTATTACATTGTTGACTCATCTTTAGTTTGTAATCCACTATAACCCCTAGATCTTTTTCTGCAGTATTCCTTCCTAGGCAGTCATTTCCCAATTTGTATTTGCAATTGAGTATTCCTTCCTAAGTGGAATACTTAGCATTTACTCTTATTGAATTTCATCCTATTTATTTCAAACAATTTCTCCAGTTTGTCGAGATTCTTTTGAATTCTAATCCTGTCCTCCAACATGCTTGCAATGCTTCCCCCACCCCCACGCATGGTATTGTCTGCAAACTTTACAAGTGTACTCGCTATCCTATTATCCAAATCATTTATGAAGATATTGAACAGAACCGCACCTAGGACAGATCTCTGAGGGACCCCACTTGATATGCCCTTCCATCTTGATTGTGAATCCTTGATAACTACTCTGTGAATATGATTTTTCAACCAGTTGTGCATCCATCTTATATTATGTTTGCCTAGACTGTATTTCTCAAGCTTGCTTATGAGAAGATCATGGAAGACAGTATCAAAAGCCTTACTAAAATCAAGATATGCCACCTCTACTGATCCCCCCTCTTGCCCCCTTCAGAAGACTTGTTACCCTGTCATGGAAGCATATTAGGTTGGTTTGACATGATTTGTTCTTGACAAAGCCATGTTGTTTGTTATTTATCACCTTATTATCTCCTAGGTACTTACAAATTGATGATTTGCTCTGTTATCTTTTTGGGCACCAAAGTTATGCTGACTGGTCCACAATTCCCTGGGTTGTCCTTATTCGCCTTTTTATAGCTAGGTACTATATTTGCTCTTTTCCAGTCCTCTGGGATCTCTCCCAACATCCATGGGTTCTCAAAGATAATGGCAAATGGCTCAGAGATCTCTTCAGCCAGTTCCTTAAATATTCTAGGATGTATTTTGTCAGGCCCTGTTGACTTGAAGATATCTAACTTGTCTAAGTAATTTTTAACTTGTTCTTTCTCTATTTTAGCCTCAGATCATACCCCATATACACTGATGTTCACTGTGTTAGTCATCTAATCATTGCTAATATTTTTGGTGAAAACTACAATGAAAAAGGCATTTAATACTTTGGCCACAACTGCATTTTCTGTTATTGTCTTTTCCTCTTCATGGAATAATGGGCCTCCTCTGTCCTTAGTCTTCCTCTTGCTTCTAATGTATTTGTAAAATGTTTTCTTGTTACCCTTTATGTCCCTCGCTAGTTTAATCTCATTTTGTGCCTTGGCCTTTCTAACGTGGTCCCTACATGCTTGTGTTGTTTTTCTATATCCATCCTTCATAAATTTCACCTATTTTCCACTTTTGTATAACTCTTTTTCAAGTTTTAGGTCATTGAAGATCTCCTGTTTAAACCAGGGCAGTCTCTTAACATACCTTCTATCTTTTCTATGTATTGGGATAGTTTGCTCTTGTGCCCTTAATAATGTCTCTCTAAAAAACTGCCAACTTTCCAGAAATCTTATTTCCCAAGATCAGCTTCCCAAGGGAACTCACCTACCCAGTTTGCTAAATTCTTCCTTCTTGAAGTCCACTGTCTTTATTCTGATGTTTCCCCCTACCTCATTCCTTAGAATCATAACCTCTATCATTTCATGATCACTTTCACCCAAGCAGCCATCTTCCTTCCAATTCTTAACTAGCTCCTCCCTATTTGAATCAAATCTAGAACAGCTGTTCCCCAGTCACTTTTTATATCTTCTGTAATAAAAAGTTGTCTCCAATGCACTTCAAGAACTTTTTGGATAATCTGTATCCTGTTTCCCAACAGATGTCTAGGTAGCTAAAATCCACTGTCACTATCAAGTCCTGTGTTTTGGATAATTTTGTTAGCTGTTTTTTTTTTTAAACCTCATTCACCTCTTCTTCCTAGTTAGGTGGTCTACAGTAGATCCTTCCCATGACATCACCCTTGTTGTTTTTAATCCTTTTATCCTTACCCAGAGACTTTCAGCAGGTTGGCCTCCCACTTCTATTTTGACCTCAGTGCAAGCGTATACATCTTTGATATACAGGGCAACACCTCCTCCCTTTTTCCCCCTGCCTGTCCTTTCTGAGCAAGTTGAACTGTTCTATACCAATATTCCTGTCATGATTATCCCACCTACTCTCTGTGATGCCAATTTTATGTCATAATTGTGATTATTCACCAGTATTTCTAGTTCTTCCTGGTTATTCCCCATATTTCTTGCATTAGTATACAGACATCTAAGATGTTTATTAGATTTCCCCTCTATAGCCCCTCTTGTCTCTCCTTTGTCCTTGATATGATTGCCCATGTTCCCCTCAGATTCTGACCCTTCAGCCGGGTCTCCATGTTCTGGACTTACCTGCAGGCATTTGTCTCCTGCTTCTGTCAAACACAGTTTAAAGCCTGCCTCACTAGGTTAGCCAGTCTGTATCAGAAGATACTCTTCCCCTTCCTTGATAAGTCAACCCCATCTGTGCTCAGCTGTCCTTCTTGGAACAGCATCGCATGGTCAAGGAAGCCACATTCATATAAATATAAATATGCCCAACACCTTATTGTAAAGTTTTTTTTTAGTACTAAAACAAACTTGCCCCTGGGCTGAGATCCTGTACATTAAATTTAATCTTAAAACACATATTGTGTGTTGAACTGATAAACTGCTCAAAACCAGGAATTTACAAGGGAAATGGTGACTCCACCTAAATTATAAGGTTCAGAATCTTTAAAACCAACCCTAACATCTTGCAGCTAGTGCTAATAAAATGAAAGGAACTGTTACTTTTATACAAAGTGTTTGTGCCAACAATATTTGTAGTCTTCTAGAAGATGAAAAACAAAATGTTTTCACCTGTCAATGTTTCCTTCTCTGTTTGGCAAGTATATTTTGCTATGATGTATGGAAAACAATAAAATTGAGGAAATGCAAAGTTAAGGGTGAAAAGCAACATATGTCTGCACACAAACACCTAGTAATAACTGGGAACTCCCTTAACTGCATTTTTAATGAATCCTCTGTGCCGTGGTATTGAAGTGCATATGGCTTGTTTCACCCTTAGTAGTGAATTTCCTTGCTTGCATTGTCTTCTGACATAAACTTAATTTTCCTTTGATGCTATGTGGTGGTGTGAAGCAGTGATTATGGCATGGGACTGGGAGAATTTGGGTACTAGTCTCACCTCTGCCCTTGAGTTACTCTGACATCTGGTAAATTGCTTTTTCTCTCCACACCTCAGCTTCTCCATCTGTTAAATGAGTCCTAATTCCAATCAGGGTCATTAGGCACTCCTGTAATATAAATATTACATTATAATAGTACATCTTCTTTCCTCGGTGCATTTGTGCATCCATGGTGGACAACATTTAAGGAGTTTCTAGGTCAGGTTCGTGACAGATGTAAACGATTAATTAAACAAACCATGAAAAATCTGAGTCAGGCAGGTTAGTTCTCTGAACAAAATTTATGTTTATAAAATGTTGACAAAACAGCATACAT